>NC_064927.1:50488158-50791189 GCF_023897955.1 Schistocerca gregaria
TACATCTGGAGGCATTCTGTAATCTGTGGACCTTCAGAGTGTTGATGAAACACAGAAATTTCATCGAGTTTGAATACAACAGGCACCATACCAACTTTTCTCCATGGTAGTAATGTCACAAACTGTCTACGCTTTGATCGGTTTCTGGAAGACCAGCAGTAGTATCCGAAGCACATCTGGAGGCATTCTGTAATCTGTGGACCTTCACATTGTTGATGAAACACAGTCATTGCATCGGGATTGATTACAACACGCACCATGCCGACATTTCCCCATGGGAGTAATATCTCAAACTGTCTACGTTTTGATCGATTCCTGGAATACCAGTAGTAGTATCCGAATCACATCTGGAGTCATTCTGTAATCTATGGACGTTTAGAGTGTTGATGAAACACAGAAATTGCATCGAGATAGAATACAACAGGCACAATGCCTACTTTGCTCCATGGGAGTAATGTCTCAAACTGCCTACGATTTGATCGATTCCTGAGAGACCAGTAGTAGTATCCGAAGCACATCTGAAGGCATTCTGTAATCTGTGGACCTTCAGAGTGTTGATGAAACACAGAAACTTCGTCGATATTGAATACAACTGGCACCATGCCGACGTTTCTCCATGTCAGTAATGTCTCATACTGTCTAGGCTTTGATCGATTCCTGGAAGACCAGAAGTAGTTACCGAAGCACATCAGGAGGCATTCTGTAAACTGTGGACCTTCAGAGTGCTCATGAGACACAGAGTTTCATCGAGATTGAATACAACAGGCACCATGCCGACTTTCTCCATGGTAGTAACGTTTCACAATGTCTAGGCTTTGATCGATTCATGGAAGACCAATAGTAGTATCGGAAGCACATCTTTAGGTATTCTGTAATCTGTGGACCTTCAGAGTGTTCATGAAATAAAGAAATTGCAACGGGATTGAATACAACAGGCACCGTTACGACTTTTCTCCATAGGAGCAAGGTCTCAAATTTTCAACGCTTTGATCGATTCCTATGTGACCAGTAGTAGTATCCGAAGCTTATCTGGAGGCATTCTGAAATCTGTGGACGTTCAGAGTGTTAATGAAACACAGAAATTGCATCGGGATTGAATACAACAGACACAATGCCGACTTTTCTTCATGGGAATAATGTCTCAAACGGTCTACGCTTTGATCGATTCCTTTAAGACGAGTAGTAGTATCAGAAGAACATCTGGAGTCATTCTGTAATCTGTGAATATTCAGAGTGTAGATGAAACACCGAAATTTCATCGAGATTGAATACATCAGGCACCATGCCGACTTTTCTCCATGAGAGTAATGTCTCAAACTGTGTACACCTTGATCAACTCCTGGGAGACCAGTAGAAGTATCCGAAGTACATCAGTAGGCATTCGGTAATCTGTAGAACTGCAGAGTGTTGATGAAACACAGAAACTGCATCGGGGTTGATCAGAACGTCTACCATGCCGACTTTTCCCCATGGGAGTAATGTCTCAAACTGTCTACGCTTTGATAGTTTCCTCGGAGTCCAGTTGTAGTATCCGAAGCACATCTGGAGGCATTCTGTAATCTGTGGAACTTCAGAGTGTTGCTGAAACACAGAAATTGCGTCGAGATAGAATACAACAGGCACAATGCCTACTTTGCTCCATGGGAGTAATGTCTCAAACTGCCTACGATTTGATCGATTCCTGAGAGACCAGTAGTAGTATCCGAAGCACATCTGAAGGCATTCTGTAATCTGTGGACCTTCAGAGTGTTGATGAAACACAGAAACTTCGTCGATATTGAATACAACTGGCACCATGCCGACGTTTCTCCATGTCAGTAATGTCTCATACTGTCTAGGCTTTGATCGATTCCTGGAAGACCAGAAGTAGTTACCGAAGCACATCAGGAGGCATTCTGTAATATGTGGACCTTCAGAGTGCTCATGAGACACAGAGATTGCATTGGGATTGATTACAACAGGCACCATGCCGACTTCTTCCCATTGTAGTAATGTCTCGAACTGAAAAAGTTTTCATCGATTCCTGGAATACCAGTAGTAGTATCCGAAGCACATCTGGAGTCATTCTGTAATCTGTGGACGTTTAGAGTGTTGATGAAACACAGAAATTGCATCGAGATAGAATACAACAGGCACAATGCCTACTTTTCTCCATGGGAGTAATGTCTCAAACTGTCTACGCTTTGATCGATTCCTGGAAGACCAGTAATAGTATCCGAAGCACAAGTGGAGGCATTCTGTAATCTGTGGACCTTCAGAGTGTTGATGACACACAGAGATTGCAACGGGATTGAATTGAACAGGACCTGTTACGACTTTTCTCCATAGGAGTAAGGTCTCAAACATTCTACGCTTTGATCGATTCCTGGGAGGCCAGTAGTAGTATCCGAAGTACATCTGGATACATTCTGTAATCTGTGGACCTTCAGTGTGTTGATGAAACACAGTGACTTCGTCGAGATTGAAAACAACAGGCAACATGCCGACGTTTCTCCATGGGAGTAATGTCTCAAACTGTCTACGCTTTGATTGATTCCTAGGTTACAAGTATCCGAAGCAAACCTGGAGGCATTCTGTAATGCGTAGACCTTCAGAGTGTTGATGAAACAACATCGAGATTGAATACAACAGGCACCATGCCGACTTTTCGCCATGGTAGTAATGTCTCATAATGTCTACGATTTGATCGATTCCTGGAAGACCAGTAGTAGTTAACGAAGCACATCAGGATGCATTCTGTAGTCTGTGGACCTTCAGAGTGTTGATGAAACAAAGAAATGTCATCGAGATTGAGTACAACAATCACCATGCCAACTTTTCTCCATGTGAGTAACGTCTCAAAGTGCCTACGCTTTCATCGTTTCCTGGAAGACCAGTAATAGTATCCGAAGCACATCTCTAGGCATATTGTAATCTGTGGACCTTCAGAGTGTTGATGAAACAAAGAAACTGCAACGGGATTGAATAGAACACGCCCCGTTACGACTTTTCCCCATAGGAGTAAGGTCTCAAATTTTCAACGCTTCCATCGATTCATTTGAGACCAGTAGTAGTATCCGAAGTACATCTGGAGGCATTCTGTAATCTGTGGACCTTCAGAGTGTTGATGAAACACAGAAATTTCATCGAGTTTGAATACAACAGGCACCATACCAACTTTTCTCCATGGTAGTAATGTCACAAACTATCTACGCTTTGATCGGTTTCTGGAAGACTAGTAGTAGTATCCGAAGCACATCTGGAGGCATTCTGTAATCTGTGGACCTTCACATTGTTGATGAAACACAGTCATTGCATCGGGATTGATTACAACACGCACCATGCCGACATTTCCCCATGGGAGTAATGTCTCAAACTGTCTACGTTTTGATCGATTCCTGGAATACCAGTAGTAGTATCCGAATCACATCTGGAGTCATTCTGTAATCTGTGGACGTTTAGAGTGTTGATGAAACACAGATATTGCATCGAGATAGAATGCAACAGGCACAATGCCTACTTTGCTCCATGGGAGTAATGTCTCAAACTGCCTACGATTTGATCGATTCCTGGGAGACCAGTAGTAGTATCCGAAGCACATCTGAAGGCATTCTGTAATCTGTGGACCTTCAGAGTGTTGATGAAACACAGAAACTTCGTCGATATTGAATACAACTGGCACCATGCCGACGTTTCTCCATGTGAGTAATGTCTCATACTGTCTAGGCTTTGATCGATTCCTGGAAGACCAGTAGTAGTTACCGAAGCACATCAGGAGGCATTCTGTAATCTGTGGACCTTCAGAGTGCTCATGAAACACAGAGATTGCATTGGGATTGATTACAACAGGCACCATGCCGACTTCTTCCCATTGTAGTAATGTCTCGAACTGAAAACGTTTTCATCGATTCCTGGAATACCAGTAGTAGTATCCGAAGCACATCTGGAGTCATTCTGTAATCTGTGGACTTTTAGAGTGTTGATGAAACACTGAAGTTTCATCGAGATTGAATACAACAGGCACCGTGCCGACTTTCTCCATGGTAGTAATGTTTCACAATGTCTATTCTTTGATCGAATCCTGGAAGACCAATAGTAGTATCGGAAGCACATCTGGAGGCATTCTGTAATCTGTGGACCTTCAGAGTGTTCATGAAATAAAGAAATTGCAACGGGATTGAATACAACAGGCACCGTTACGACTTTTCTCCATAGGAGCAAGGTCTCAAATTTTTAACGCTTTGATCGATTCCTACGAGACCAGTAGTAGTATCCGAAGCTTATCTGGAGGCATTCTGAAATCGCTGGACGTTCAGAGTGTTAATGAAACACAGAAATTGCATCGGGATTGAATACAACAGACACAATGCCGACTTTTCCCCATGGGAATAATGTCTCAAACGGTCTACGCTTTGATCGATTCCTTTAAGACGTGTAGTAGTATCAGAAGAACATCTGGAGTCATTCTGTAATCTGTGAATATTCAGAGTGTAGATGAAACACCGAAATTTCATCGAGATTGAATACATCAGGCACCATGCCGACTTTTCTCCATGAGAGTAATGTCTCAAACTGTGTACACCTTGATCAACTCCTGGGAGACCAGTAGAAGTATCCGAAGTACATCAGTAGGCATTCGGTAATCTGTAGAACTGCAGAGTGTTGATGAAACACAGAAACTGCATCGGGGTTGATCAGAACGTGTACCATGCCTACTTTTCCCCATGGGACTAATGTCTCAAACTGTCTACGCTTTGATAGTTTCCTCGGAGTCCAGTTGCAGTATCCGAAGCACATCTGGAGGCATTCTGTAATCTGTGGAACTTCAGAGTGTTGCTGAAACACAGAAATTGCATCGGGATTGAATACAACAGGCAGCATGCCGACTTTTCTCCATGGGAGTAATGTCACAAACTGTCTACGCATTGAACGGTTCCTGGAAGACCAGTAGTAGTATCCGAAGCACATCTGGAGGCATTCAGTAATCTGTGGACCTTCAGAGTGTTGATGAAACACAGGAATTTCATCGAGATTGAATACAATGGGCACCATACCAACTTTTCTCCATGGTAGTAATGTCACAAACTGTCTACGCTTTGATCGGTTTCTGGAATACCAGTAGTAGTATCCGAAGCACATCTGGAGGCATTCTGTAATCTGTCGACCTTCAGAGTGTTGATGAAACAGTCATTGCATCGGGATTGATTACAACAGGCACCATGCCGACATTTCCCCATGGGAGTAATGTCTCAAACTGTCTATGTTTTGATCGATTCCTGGAATACCAGTAATAGTATCCGAATCACATCTGGAGTCATTCTGTAATCTGTGGACGTTTAGAGTGTTGATGAAACACAGAAATTGCATCGAGATAGAATACAATAGGCACAATGCCTACTTTTCTCCATGGGAGTAATGTCTCAAACTGTCTACGCTATGAACGATTCCTGTGAGACCAGTAATAGTATCGGAAGCACATCTGTAGGCATTCTGCAATGTGTGGAACATCAGAGTGTTGATGAAAATCACAGAAATTTCATCGAGATTGAATACAACAGGCTCCATGCCAACTTTTCTCCATGGGAGTAATGTCTCAAACTGTCTACGCTTTGATCGACTCCTGGCAGACCAGTATTAGTATGCGAAGCACATCTGGAGGCATTCTGTAATCTGTGGAACTTCAGAGTGTTGACGAAACACAGAAATTGCAACGGGATAGAATTGAACAGGCCCTGTTACGACTTTTCTCCATAGGAGTAAATTCTCAAATATTCTACGCTTGGATCGGTTCCTGGGAGAATAGTAGCAATATCCGAAGCACATCTGGAGGCATTCTGTAATCTGTGGACCTTCAGAGTGTTGATGAAACACAGAAGTTTCATCGAGATTGAATACAACAATCACCATGCAGACTTTCTCCATGCGAGTAATGTCTCAAACCGTCTACGCTTTAATCGATTCCTGGAAGACTAGTAATAGTATCTGAAGCACATCTCTAGGAATTCTTTAATCTGTGGACCTTCAGAGTGTTGATGAAAATAAGAAATTGCAACGGGATTGAATAGAACAGGCGCCGTTACGAGTTTTCTCCACAGGAGTAAGGTCTCAAACTTTCAACGGTTCGATCGAATCATGGGAGACCACTTGTAATATCCGAAGCATATCTGGAGACATTCTGTAATCTGTGGACGTTCAGAGTGTTGATAAAACATAGAAATTTCATCGGGATTGAGTAAAACAGGCAGCATGCCGACATTTCTCCATGGGAGTAATGTCTCAAATTGTCTACGCTTTGATTTATTCCTAGGTTACAAGTTTCCGAAGCAGACCTGGAGGCATTCTGTAATCTGTAGATCTTCAGAGAGATGATGAAGCACAGAAAGTGCATCGGGATTGATCAGAATAGGTACCATGCTGTTTTTTCTCCATGGGAGTAATGTCTCAAACTGTCTACTCTTTGATTGATTAATGAGAGCCCAGTTGTAGTATCCGAAACATATCTGGAGGCATTCTGTAATCTGTGGACCTTCAGAGTGTTGATGAAACACAGTCATTTCATCGGGATTGATTACAACAGGCACCATGCCGACATTTCCCCATGAGAGTAATGTCTCAAACTGTATACTTTTTGATCGCTTCCTGGAAGACCAGTATTAGTATCCAAAGCACATCTGGAGGCATTCTGTGATCTGTGGACCTTCAGAGTGTTGATGAAACACAGAAATTTCATCGAGATTGAATACAACAATCACCATGCCGACATTTCTCCATGGGAGTAATGTCTAAAACTGTCTAGGCTTTGATTGATTCCTAGGTTCCAAGTACCCGAAGCACACCTGGAGGCGTTCTGTAATCTGTAGATCTTCAGAGTGATGATGAAACACTGAAACTGCATCGGGATTGATCAGAATAGGTACCATGCTGTTTTTTCTCCATGGGAGTAATGTCTCAAACTGTCTACGCTTTGATCGATTAACGAGAGTCCAGTTGTAGTATCCGAACCATATCTGGAGGCATTCTGTAATCTGCTGTAATCCGTGGACCTTCAGACTGTTGCTCAATTACAGAAATTTCATCGAGATTGTATACAACAGGCACCATACCATCTTTTCTCCATAGTAGTAAATGTGACAAACTGTCTACGATTTGATATTTTCCTGGAAGACCAGTAGCAGTATCTAAAGCACATCTGGAGGCATTCTGTAATCTGTGGACTTTCAGATTGTTGGTGAAACACAGAAATTGCTTATGGATTGAATGCAATAGGCACAATGCCGCCTTTTCTCCATGGGAGTAATGTCTCAAACTGTCTACGCTTTGAACGATTCCTGGGAGACCAGTAATAGTATCCGAAGCACATCTGTAGGCATTCTGCAATCTGTGGACCCTCAGAGTGTTGATGAAACACAGAAATTTCATCGAGATTGAATACAACAGGCACCATGCCGACTTTTCTCCATGGTAGTAATGTCTCATACTGTCTAGGCTATGATCGATTCCTGGAAGAAGAGTAGTAGTTACCAAAGTACTTCAGGAGGCATTCTGTAATCTGTGGACCTTCAGAGTGTTGATGAAACACAGAAATTGCATTGGAATTGATTACAACTGGCACCATGCCGACTTTTACCCATTGTGGTAATGTCTCGAACTGTCAACGTTTTTATCGATTCCTGGAACACCAGTAGTAGTATCCGAAGCACATCTGGAGTCATTCTGTAATCTGTGGACGTTTAGAGTGCTGATGAAACACAGAAATTTCAACGAGATTGAATACAATAGGCACCATGCAGACTTTCTCCATGGTAGTAATGTCTCATACCGTCTATGCTTTGATCGATTCCTGGCAGACCAGTAGTAGTATCCGAAGCAAATCTGGAGGCATTCTGTAATGTGTGGACCTTCTGAGTGTTGATGAACCACAGAAACTGCATCGGGATTGATCAGAACAGGTACCATGCCGGCATTTCCCCATGGGAGTAATGTCTCAAACTGTCTACGCTTTGATCAATTCCTGGGAGATCAGTAGTAGTGTCCGACGAACATCTGGAGGCATTCTGTAATCTGTGGACCTTCAGAGTGTTGATGAAACACAGAAATTTCATCGAGATTGAATACAACAGGCACCATGCCGACTTTTCTCCATGGGAGTAATGTCTCAAACTGTCTACGCTTTGATCGATTCCTGGCAGACCAGTATTAGTATCCGACGCACATCTGGAGTCATTCTGTAATCTGTGGACCTTCGGAAAGTTGATGAATCACAGAAATTGCAACGGGATTGAATTGAACAAGCCCTGTTACGACTTTTCTCCATAGGAGTAAAGTCTCAAACATTCTACGCTTTGATCGGCTCCTGGGACACCAGTAGCACTATCCGAAGCACATCTGGAGGCATTCTGTAATCTGTGGACCTTCAGAGTGTTGATGAAACACAGACATTTCATCGAGATTGAATACAACAATCAACATGCCGACTTCTCTCCATGCGAGTAATGTATCAAACTGGCTACGCTTTGATCGATTCCTGGAAGACCAGTAATAGTATCCGAAGCACATGTCTAGTCATTCTGTAATCTGTGGACCTTCAGAGTGTTGATGAAACGAAGAATTTGCAACGGGGTTGAATAGAAATGCGCCGTTACGAGTTTTCTCCAAAGGAGTAAGGTCTCAAACTTTGAACGCTTCGATCGATTCATGGGAGACCAGTTGTAGTATCCGAAGCATATCTGGAGACATTCTGTAATCTGTGGACGTTCAGAGTGTTAATGAAACGCAGAAATTGCATCGGGATTGAATAAAACAGGCAGCATGCCCACTTTTCTCCATGGGAGTAATGTCTCAAATTGTCTACGCTTTGATTTATTCCTAGGTTACAAGTATCCGAAGCAAACCTGCAGGCATTCTGTAATCTGTAGATCTTCAGAGTGATGATGAAGCACAGAAAGTGCATCGGGATTGATCAGAATAGGTACCATGCTCTTTTTTCTCCATGGGAGTAATGTCTCAAACTGTCTACGCTTTGATCGATTAATGAGAGTGCAGTTGTAGTATCCGAACCATATCTGGAGGCACTCTGTTATCTGTGGACCTTCAGAGTAATGATGAAATACAGAAATTTCATCGAGATTGAATACAACAGGCTCCATACTAACTTTTCTCCATGGTAGTAATGTCACAAACTGTCTACGCTTTGATCGGTTCATGGAAGACCAGTAGTAGTATCTGAAGCACATCTGGAGGCATTCCGTATTTTGTGGACCTTCAGAGTTTTGATGAAACACACAAACTGTAACGGGATTGAATAAAACAGGCCCCGTTACGACTTTTCTCCATAGGAGCAAGGTCTCAAACTTTCTAAGCTTTGATCGAATTTTGGGAGAACACTAGTAGTATCCGAAGCACATCTGGAGTCATTCTGTTATCTGTGGACGTTTAGAGTGTTGATGAAACACAGTAATTTCATCGGGATTGATTACAACAATCAACATGCCGACTTCTCTCCATGCGAGTAATGTATCAAACTGGCTACGCTTTGATCGATTCCTGGAAGACCAGTAATAGTATCCGAAGCACATGTCTAGTCATTCTGTCATCTGTGGACCTTCAGAGTGTTGATGAAACACAGAAATTGCATCGGGATTAAATACAACAGGCAGCATGCCGACTTTTATCCATGGGAGTAATGTCTAAAACTGTCTACGCTTTGATTGATTCCTAGGTTCCAAGTATCCGAGGCACACCTGGAGGCGTTCTGTAATCTGTAGATCTTCAGAGTGATGATGAAACACTGAAACTGCATCGGGATTGATCAGAATAGGTACCATGCTGTTTTTTCTCCATGGGAGTAATGTCTCAAAGTGTCTACGCTTTGATCGATTAATGAGAGTCCAGTTGTAGTATCGGAACCATATCTGGAGGCATTCTGTAATCTGTGGACCTTCAGAGTGTTGATGAATTACAGAAATTTCATCGAGATTGTATACAACAGGCACCATACCATCTTTTCTCCATAGTATTAAATGTGACAAACTGTCTACGATTTGATATTTTTCTGGAAGACCAGTAGCAGTATCTGAAGCACATCTGGAGGCATTCTGTAATCTGTGGACGTTCACATTGTTGGTGAAACAGAGAAATTGCTTCTGGATTGAATGCAACAGGCACAATGCCGACTTTTCTCCATGGGAGTAATATCTCAAACTGTCTACGCTTTGAACGATTCCTGGGAGACCAGTGATAGTATCCGAAGCACATCTGTAGGCATTCTGCAATCTGTGGACCCTCAGAGTGTTGATGAAACACAGAAATTTCATCGTGATTAAATACAACAGGCACCATGCCGACTTTTCTCCATGGTAGTAATGTCTCATACTGTTTAGGCTATGATCGATTCCTGGAAGAAGAGTAGTAGTTACCAATGCACATCAGGAGGCATTCTGTAATCTGTGGACCTTCAGAGTGTAGATGAAACACAGAAATTGCATTGGAATTGATTACAACTGGCACCATGCCGACTTTTACCCATTGTGGTAATGTCTCGAACTGTCAACGTTTTTATCGATTCCTGGAACACCAGTAGTAGTATCCGAAGCACATCTGGAGTCATTCTGTAATCTGTGGACGTTTAGAGTGCTGATGAAACACAGAAATTTCAACGAGATTGAATACAATAGGCACCATGCAGACTTTCTCCATGGTAGTAATGTCTCATACCGTCTATGCTTTGATCGATTCCTGGCAGACCAGTAGTAGTATCCGAAGCAAATCTGGAGGCATTCTGTAATGTGTGGACCTTCTGAGTGTTGATGAACCACAGAAACTGCATCGGGATTGATCAGAACAGGTACCATGCCGGCATTTCCCCATGGGAGTAATGTCTCAAACTGTCTACGCTTTGATCAATTCCTGGGAGATCAGTAGTAGTGTCCGACGAACATCTGGAGGCATTCTGTAATCTGTGGACCTTCAGAGTGTTGATGAAACACAGAAATTTCATCGAGATTGAATACAACAGGCACCATGCCGACTTTTCTCCATGGGAGTAATGTCTCAAACTGTCTACGCTTTGATCGATTCCTGGCAGACCTGTATTAGTATCCGACGCACATCTGGAGTCATTCTGTAATCTGTGGACCTTCAGAAAGTTGATGAATCACAGAAATTGCAACGGGATTGAATTGAACAAGCCCTGTTACGACTTTTCTCCATAGGAGTAAAGTCTCAAACATTCTACGCTTTGATCGGCTCCTGGGACACCAGTAGCACTATCCGAAGCACATCTGGAGGCATTCTGTAATCTGTGGACCTTCAGAGTGTTGATGAAACACAGACATTTCATCGAGATTGAATACAACAATCAACATGCCGACTTCTCTCCATGCGAGTAATGTATCAAACTGGCTACGCTTTGATCGATTCCTGGAAGACCAGTAATAGTATCCGAAGCACATGTCTAGTCATTCTGTAATCTGTGGACCTTCAGAGTGTTGATGAAACACAGACATTTCATCGAGATTGAATACAACAATCAACATGCCGACTTCTCTCCATGCGAGTAATGTATCAAACTGGCTACGCTTTGATCGATTCCTGGAAGACCAGTAATAGTATCCGAAGCACATGTCTAGTCATTCTGTAATCTGTGGACCTTCAGAGTGTTGATGAAACGAAGAATTTGCAACGGGGTTGAATAGAAATGCGCCGTTACGAGTTTTCTCCAAAGGAGTAAGGTCTCAAACTTTGAACGCTTCGATCGATTCATGGGAGACCAGTTGTAGTATCCGAAGCATATCTGGAGACATTCTGTAATCTGTGGACGTTCAGAGTGTTAATGAAACGCAGAAATTGCATCGGGATTGAATAAAACAGGCAGCATGCCCACTTTTCTCCATGGGAGTAATGTCTCAAATTGTCTACGCTTTGATTTATTCCTAGGTTACAAGTATCCGAAGCAAACCTGCAGGCATTCTGTAATCTGTAGATCTTCAGAGTGATGATGAAGCACAGAAAGTGCATCGGGATTGATCAGAATAGGTACCATGCTCTTTTTTCTCCATGGGAGTAATGTCTCAAACTGTCTACGCTTTGATCGATTAATGAGAGTGCAGTTGTAGTATCCGAACCATATCTGGAGGCACTCTGTTATCTGTGGACCTTCAGAGTAATGATGAAATACAGAAATTTCATCGAGATTGAATACAACAGGCTCCATACTAACTTTTCTCCATGGTAGTAATGTCACAAACTGTCTACGCTTTGATCGGTTCATGGAAGACCAGTAGTAGTATCTGAAGCACATCTGGAGGCATTCCGTATTTTGTGGACCTTCAGAGTTTTGATGAAACACACAAACTGTAACGGGATTGAATAAAACAGGCCCCGTTACGACTTTTCTCCATAGGAGCAAGGTCTCAAACTTTCTAAGCTTTGATCGAATTTTGGGAGAACACTAGTAGTATCCGAAGCACATCTGGAGTCATTCTGTTATCTGTGGACGTTTAGAGTGTTGATGAAACACAGTAATTTCATCGGGATTGATTACAACAATCAACATGCCGACTTCTCTCCATGCGAGTAATGTATCAAACTGGCTACGCTTTGATCGATTCCTGGAAGACCAGTAATAGTATCCGAAGCACATGTCTAGTCATTCTGTCATCTGTGGACCTTCAGAGTGTTGATGAAACACAGAAATTGCATCGGGATTAAATACAACAGGCAGCATGCCGACTTTTATCCATGGGAGTAATGTCTAAAACTGTCTACGCTTTGATTGATTCCTAGGTTCCAAGTATCCGAGGCACACCTGGAGGCGTTCTGTAATCTGTAGATCTTCAGAGTGATGATGAAACACTGAAACTGCATCGGGATTGATCAGAATAGGTACCATGCTGTTTTTTCTCCATGGGAGTAATGTCTCAAAGTGTCTACGCTTTGATCGATTAATGAGAGTCCAGTTGTAGTATCGGAACCATATCTGGAGGCATTCTGTAATCTGTGGACCTTCAGAGTGTTGATGAATTACAGAAATTTCATCGAGATTGTATACAACAGGCACCATACCATCTTTTCTCCATAGTATTAAATGTGACAAACTGTCTACGATTTGATATTTTTCTGGAAGACCAGTAGCAGTATCTGAAGCACATCTGGAGGCATTCTGTAATCTGTGGACGTTCACATTGTTGGTGAAACAGAGAAATTGCTTCTGGATTGAATGCAACAGGCACAATGCCGACTTTTCTCCATGGGAGTAATATCTCAAACTGTCTACGCTTTGAACGATTCCTGGGAGACCAGTGATAGTATCCGAAGCACATCTGTAGGCATTCTGCAATCTGTGGACCCTCAGAGTGTTGATGAAACACAGAAATTTCATCGTGATTAAATACAACAGGCACCATGCCGACTTTTCTCCATGGTAGTAATGTCTCATACTGTTTAGGCTATGATCGATTCCTGGAAGAAGAGTAGTAGTTACCAATGCACATCAGGAGGCATTCTGTAATCTGTGGACCTTCAGAGTGTAGATGAAACACAGAAATTGCATTGGAATTGATTACAACTGGCACCATGCCGACTTTTACCCATTGTGGTAATGTCTCGAACTGTCAACGTTTTTATCGATTCCTGGAACACCAGTAGTAGTATCCGAAGCACATCTGGAGTCATTCTGTAATCTGTGGACGTTTAGAGTGCTGATGAAACACAGAAATTTCAACGAGATTGAATACAATAGGCACCATGCAGACTTTCTCCATGGTAGTAATGTCTCATACCGTCTATGCTTTGATCGATTCCTGGCAGACCAGTAGTAGTATCCGAAGCAAATCTGGAGGCATTCTGTAATGTGTGGACCTTCTGAGTGTTGATGAACCACAGAAACTGCATCGGGATTGATCAGAACAGGTACCATGCCGGCATTTCCCCATGGGAGTAATGTCTCAAACTGTCTACGCTTTGATCAATTCCTGGGAGATCAGTAGTAGTGTCCGACGAACATCTGGAGGCATTCTGTAATCTGTGGACCTTCAGAGTGTTGATGAAACACAGAAATTTCATCGAGATTGAATACAACAGGCACCATGCCGACTTTTCTCCATGGGAGTAATGTCTCAAACTGTCTACGCTTTGATCGATTCCTGGCAGACCTGTATTAGTATCCGACGCACATCTGGAGTCATTCTGTAATCTGTGGACCTTCAGAAAGTTGATGAATCACAGAAATTGCAACGGGATTGAATTGAACAAGCCCTGTTACGACTTTTCTCCATAGGAGTAAAGTCTCAAACATTCTACGCTTTGATCGGCTCCTGGGACACCAGTAGCACTATCCGAAGCACATCTGGAGGCATTCTGTAATCTGTGGACCTTCAGAGTGTTGATGAAACACAGACATTTCATCGAGATTGAATACAACAATCAACATGCCGACTTCTCTCCATGCGAGTAATGTATCAAACTGGCTACGCTTTGATCGATTCCTGGAAGACCAGTAATAGTATCCGAAGCACATGTCTAGTCATTCTGTAATCTGTGGACCTTCAGAGTGTTGATGAAACACAGACATTTCATCGAGATTGAATACAACAATCAACATGCCGACTTCTCTCCATGCGAGTAATGTATCAAACTGGCTACGCTTTGATCGATTCCTGGAAGACCAGTAATAGTATCCGAAGCACATGTCTAGTCATTCTGTAATCTGTGGACCTTCAGAGTGTTGATGAAACGAAGAATTTGCAACGGGGTTGAATAGAAATGCGCCGTTACGAGTTTTCTCCAAAGGAGTAAGGTCTCAAACTTTGAACGCTTCGATCGATTCATGGGAGACCAGTTGTAGTATCCGAAGCATATCTGGAGACATTCTGTAATCTGTGGACGTTCAGAGTGTTAATGAAACGCAGAAATTGCATCGGGATTGAATACAACAGGCAGCATTCCCACTTTTCTCCATGGGAGTAATGTCTCAAATTGTCTACGCTTTGATTTATTCCTAGGTTACAAGTATCCGAAGCAAACCTGCAGGCATTCTGTAATCTGTAGATCTTCAGAGTGATGATGAAGCACAGAAAGTGCATCGGGATTGATCAGAATAGGTACCATGCTCTTTTTTCTCCATGGGAGTAATGTCTCAAACTGTCTACGCTTTGATCGATTAATGAGAGTGCAGTTGTAGTATCCGAACCATATCTGGAGGCACTCTGTTATCTGTGGACCTTCAGAGTAATGATGAAATACAGAAATTTCATCGAGATTGAATACAACAGGCTCCATACTAACTTTTCTCCATGGTAGTAATGTCACAAACTGTCTACGCTTTGATCGGTTCATGGAAGACCAGTAGTAGTATCTGAAGCACATCTGGAGGCATTCCGTATTTTGTGGACCTTGAGAGTTTTGATGAAACACACAAACTGTAACGGGATTGAATAAAACAGGCCCCGTTACGACTTTTCTCCATAGGAGCAAGGTCTCAAACTTTCTAAGCTTTGATCGAATTTTGGGAGAACAGTAGTAGTATCCGAAGCACATCTGGAGTCATTCTGTTATCTGTGGACGTTTAGAGTGTTGATGAAACACAGTAATTTCATCGGGATTGATTACAACAATCAACATGCCGACTTCTCTCCATGCGAGTAATGTATCAAACTGGCTACGCTTTGATCGATTCCTGGAAGACCAGTAATAGTATCCGAAGCACATGTCTAGTCATTCTGTAATCTGTGGACCTTCAGAGTGTTGATGAAACGAAGAATTTGCAACGGGGTTGAATAGAAATGCGCCGTTACGAGTTTTCTCCAAAGGAGTAAGGTCTCAAACTTTGAACGCTTCGATCGATTCATGGGAGACCAGTTGTAGTATCCGAAGCATATCTGGAGACATTCTGTAATCTGTGGACGTTCAGAGTGTTAATGAAACGCAGAAATTGCATCGGGATTGAATAAAACAGGCAGCATGCCCACTTTTCTCCATGGGAGTAATGTCTCAAATTGTCTACGCTTTGATTTATTCCTAGGTTACAAGTATCCGAAGCAAACCTGCAGGCATTCTGTAATCTGTAGATCTTCAGAGTGATGATGAAGCACAGAAAGTGCATCGGGATTGATCAGAATAGGTACCATGCTCTTTTTTCTCCATGGGAGTAATGTCTCAAACTGTCTACGCTTTGATCGATTAATGAGAGTGCAGTTGTAGTATCCGAACCATATCTGGAGGCACTCTGTTATCTGTGGACCTTCAGAGTAATGATGAAATACAGAAATTTCATCGAGATTGAATACAACAGGCTCCATACTAACTTTTCTCCATGGTAGTAATGTCACAAACTGTCTACGCTTTGATCGGTTCATGGAAGACCAGTAGTAGTATCTGAAGCACATCTGGAGGCATTCCGTATTTTGTGGACCTTCAGAGTTTTGATGAAACACACAAACTGTAACGGGATTGAATAAAACAGGCCCCGTTTCGACTTTTCTCCATAGGAGCAAGGTCTCAAACTTTCTAAGCTTTGATCGAATTTTGGGAGAACAGTAGTAGTATCCGAAGCACATCTGGAGTCATTCTGTTATCTGTGGACGTTTAGAGTGTTGATGAAACACAGTAATTTCATCGGGATTGATTACAACAGGGGCCATGCCGATGCTTCTCTATGGGAGTAATGTCTCAAACTGTCTACGCAATTTATCGCTTCCTGGAAGACCAGTATTAGTATCCGAAGCACATCTGGAGGCATTCTGTCATCTGTGGACCTTCAGAGTGTTGATGAAACACAGAAATTGCATCGGGATTAAATACAACAGGCAGCATGCCGACTTTTATCCATGGGAGTAATGTCTAAAACTGTCTACGCTTTGATTGATTCCTAGGTTCCAAGTATCCGAGGCACACCTGGAGGCGTTCTGTAATCTGTAGATCTTCAGAGTGATGATGAAACACTGAAACTGCATCGGGATTGATCAGAATAGGTACCATGCTGTTTTTTCTCCATGGGAGTAATGTCTCAAAGTGTCTACGCTTTGATCGTTTAATGAGAGTCCAGTTGTAGTATCGGAACCATATCTGGAGGCATTCTGTAATCTGTGGACCTTCAGAGTGTTGATGAATTACAGAAATTTCATCGAGATTGTATACAACAGGCACCATACCATCTTTTCTCCATAGTATTAAATGTGACAAACTGTCTACGATTTGATATTTTTCTGGAAGACCAGTAGCAGTATCTGAAGCACATCTGGAGGCATTCTGTAATCTGTGGACGTTCACATTGTTGGTGAAACAGAGAAATTGCTTCTGGATTGAATGCAACAGGCACAATGCCGACTTTTCTCCATGGGAGTAATATCTCAAACTGTCTACGCTTTGAACGATTCCTGGGAGACCAGTAATAGTATCCGAAGCACATCTGTAGGCATTCTGCAATCTGTGGACCCTCAGAGTGTTGATGAAACACAGAAATTTCATCGTGATTAAATACAACAGGCACCATGCCGACTTTTCTCCATGGTAGTAATGTCTCATACTGTTTAGGCTATGATCGATTCCTGGAAGAAGAGTAGTAGTTACCAATGCACATCAGGAGGCATTCTGTAATCTGTGGACCTTCAGAGTGTAGATGAAACACAGAAATTGCATTGGAATTGATTACAACTGGCACCATGCCGACTTTTACCCATTGTGGTAATGTTTCGAACTGTCAACGTTTTTATCGATTCCTGGAACACCAGTAGTAGTATCCGAAGCACATCTGGAGTCATTCTGTAATCTGTGGACGTTTAGAGTGCTGATGAAACACAGAAATTTCAACGAGATTGAATACAATAGGCACCATGCAGACTTTCTCCATGGTAGTAATGTCTCATACCGTCTATGCTTTGATCGATTCCTGGCAGACCAGTAGTAGTATCCGAAGCAAATCTGGAGGCATTCTGTAATGTGTGGACCTTCTGAGTGTTGATGAACCACAGAAACTGCATCGGGATTGATCAGAACAGGTACCATGCCGGCATTTCCCCATGGGAGTAATGTCTCAAACTGTCTACGCTTTGATCAATTCCTGGGAGATCAGTAGTAGTGTCCGACGAACATCTGGAGGCATTCTGTAATCTGTGGACCTTCAGAGTGTTGATGAAACACAGAAATTTCATCGAGATTGAATACAACAGGCACCATGCCGACTTTTCTCCATGGGAGTAATGTCTCAAACTGTCTACGCTTTGATCGATTCCTGGCAGACCAGTATTAGTATCCGACGCACATCTGGAGTCATTCTGTAATCTGTGGACCTTCAGAAAGTTGATGAATCACAGAAATTGCAACGGGATTGAATTGATCAAACCCTGTTACGACTTTTCTCCATAGGAGTAAAGTCTCAAACATTCTACGCTTTGATCGGCTCCTGGGACACCAGTAGCACTATCCGAAGCACATCTGGAGGCATTCTGTAATCTGTGGACCTTCAGAGTGTTGATGAAACACAGACATTTCATCGAGATTGAATACAACAATCAACATGCCGACTTCTCTCCATGCGAGTAATGTATCAAACTGGCTACGCTTTGATCGATTCCTGGAAGACCAGTAATAGTATCCGAAGCACATGTCTAGTCATTCTGTAATCTGTGGACCTTCAGAGTGTTGATGAAACACAGACATTTCGTCGAGATTGAATACAACAATCAACATGCCGACTTCTCTCCATGCGAGTAATGTATCAAACTGGCTACGCTTTGATCGATTCCTGGAAGACCAGTAATAGTATCCGAAGCACATGTCTAGTCATTCTGTAATCTGTGGACCTTCAGAGTGTTGATGAAACGAAGAATTTGCAACGGGGTTGAATAGAAATGCGCCGTTACGAGTTTTCTCCAAAGGAGTAAGGTCTCAAACTTTGAACGCTTCGATCGATTCATGGGAGACCAGTTGTAGTATCCGAAGCATATCTGGAGACATTCTGTAATCTGTGGACGTTCAGAGTGTTAATGAAACGCAGAAATTGCATCGGGATTGAATAAAACAGGCAGCATGCCCACTTTTCTCCATGGGAGTAATGTCTCAAATTGTCTACGCTTTGATTTATTCCTAGGTTACAAGTATCCGAAGCAAACCTGCAGGCATTCTGTAATCTGTAGATCTTCAGAGTGATGATGAAGCACAGAAAGTGCATCGGGATTGATCAGAATAGGTACCATGCTCTTTTTTCTCCATGGGAGTAATGTCTCAAACTGTCTACGCTTTGATCGATTAATGAGAGTGCAGTTGTAGTATCCGAACCATATCTGGAGGCACTCTGTTATCTGTGGACCTTCAGAGTAATGATGAAATACAGAAATTTCATCGAGATTGAATACAACAGGCTCCATACTAACTTTTCTCCATGGTAGTAATGTCACAAACTGTCTACGCTTTGATCGGTTCATGGAAGACCAGTAGTAGTATCTGAAGCACATCTGGAGGCATTCCGTATTTTGTGGACCTTCAGAGTTTTGATGAAACACACAAACTGTAACGGGATTGAATAAAACAGGCCCCGTTACGACTTTTCTCCATAGGAGCAAGGTCTCAAACATTCTAAGCTTTGATCGAATTTTGGGAGAACAGTAGTAGTATCCGAAGCACATCTGGAGTCATTCTGTTATCTGTGGACGTTTAGAGTGTTGATGAAACACAGTAATTTCATCGGGATTGATTACAACAGGGGCCATGCCGATGCTTCTCTATAAGAGTAATGTCTCAAACTGTCTACGCAATTTATCGCTTCCTGGAAGACCAGTATTAGTATCCGAAGCACATCTGGAGGCATTCTGTCATCTGTGGACCTTCAGAGTGTTGATGAAACACAGAAATTGCATCGGGATTAAATACAACAGGCAGCATGCCGACTTTTATCCATGGGAGTAATGTCTAAAACTGTCTACGCTTTGATTGATTCCTAGGTTCCAAGTATCCGAGGCACACCTGGAGGCGTTCTGTAATCTGTAGATCTTCAGAGTGATGATGAAACACTGAAACTGCATCGGGATTGATCAGAATAGGTACCATGCTGTTTTTTCTCCATGGGAGTAATGTCTCAAAGTGTCTACGCTTTGATCGATTAATGAGAGTCCAGTTGTAGTATCGGAACCATATCTGGAGGCATTCTGTAATCTGTGGACCTTCAGAGTGTTGATGAATTACAGAAATTTCATCGAGATTGTATACAACAGGCACCATACCATCTTTTCTCCATAGTATTAAATGTGACAAACTGTCTACGATTTGATATTTTTCTGGAAGACCAGTAGCAGTATCTGAAGCACATCTGGAGGCATTCTGTAATCTGTGGACGTTCACATTGTTGGTGAAACAGAGAAATTGCTTCTGGATTGAATGCAACAGGCACAATGCCGACTTTTCTCCATGGGAGTAATATCTCAAACTGTCTACGCTTTGAACGATTCCTGGGAGACCAGTAATAGTATCCGAAGCACATCTGTAGGCATTCTGCAATCTGTGGACCCTCAGAGTGTTGATGAAACACAGAAATTTCATCGTGATTAAATACAACAGGCACCATGCCGACTTTTCTCCATGGTAGTAATGTCTCATACTGTTTAGGCTATGATCGATTCCTGGAAGAAGAGTAGTAGTTACCAATGCACATCAGGAGGCATTCTGTAATCTGTGGACCTTCAGAGTGTAGATGAAACACAGAAATTGCATTGGAATTGATTACAACTGGCACCATGCCGACTTTTACCCATTGTGGTAATGTCTCGAACTGTCAACGTTTTTATCGATTCCTGGAACACCAGTAGTAGTATCCGAAGCACATCTGGAGTCATTCTGTAATCTGTGGACGTTTAGAGTGCTGATGAAACACAGAAATTTCAACGAGATTGAATACAATAGGCACCATGCAGACTTTCTCCATGGTAGTAATGTCTCATACCGTCTATGCTTTGATCGATTCCTGGCAGACCAGTAGTAGTATCCGAAGCAAATCTGGAGGCATTCTGTAATGTGTGGACCTTCTGAGTGTTGATGAACCACAGAAACTGCATCGGGATTGATCAGAACAGGTACCATGCCGGCATTTCCCCATGGGAGTAATGTCTCAAACTGTCTACGCTTTGATCAATTCCTGGGAGATCAGTAGTAGTGTCCGACGAACATCTGGAGGCATTCTGTAATCTGTGGACCTTCAGAGTGTTGATGAAACACAGAAATTTCATCGAGATTGAATACAACAGGCACCATGCCGACTTTTCTCCATGGGAGTAATGTCTCAAACTGTCTACGCTTTGATCGATTCCTGGCAGACCAGTATTAGTATCCGACGCACATCTGGAGTCATTCTGTAATCTGTGGACCTTCAGAAAGTTGATGAATCACAGAAATTGCAACGGGATTGAATTGAACAAGCCCTGTTACGACTTTTCTCCATAGGAGTAAAGTCTCAAACATTCTACGCTTTGATCGGCTCCTGGGACACCAGTAGCACTATCCGAAGCACATCTGGAGGCATTCTGTAATCTGTGGACCTTCAGAGTGTTGATGAAACACAGACATTTCATCGAGATTGAATACAACAATCAACATGCCGACTTCTCTCCATGCGAGTAATGTATCAAACTGGCTACGCTTTGATCGATTCCTGGAAGACCAGTAATAGTATCCGAAGCACATGTCTAGTCATTCTGTAATCTGTGGACCTTCAGAGTGTTGATGAAACGAAGAATTTGCAACGGGGTTGAATAGAAATGCGCCGTTACGAGTTTTCTCCAAAGGAGTAAGGTCTCAAACTTTGAACGCTTCGATCGATTCATGGGAGACCAGTTGTAGTATCCGAAGCATATCTGGAGACATTCTGTAATCTGTGGACGTTCAGAGTGTTAATGAAACGCAGAAATTGCATCGGGATTGAATAAAACAGGCAGCATGCCCACTTTTCTCCATGGGAGTAATGTCTCAAATTGTCTACGCTTTGATTTATTCCTAGGTTACAAGTATCCGAAGCAAACCTGCAGGCATTCTGTAATCTGTAGATCTTCAGAGTGATGATGAAGCACAGAAAGTGCATCGGGATTGATCAGAATAGGTACCATGCTCTTTTTTCTCCATGGGAGTAATGTCTCAAACTGTCTACGCTTTGATCGATTAATGAGAGTGCAGTTGTAGTATCCGAACCATATCTGGAGGCACTCTGTTATCTGTGGACCTTCAGAGTAATGATGAAATACAGAAATTTCATCGAGATTGAATACAACAGGCTCCATACTAACTTTTCTCCATGGTAGTAATGTCACAAACTGTCTACGCTTTGATCGGTTCATGGAAGACCAGTAGTAGTATCTGAAGCACATCTGGAGGCATTCCGTATTTTGTGGACCTTCAGAGTTTTGATGAAACACACAAACTGTAACGGGATTGAATAAAACAGGCCCCGTTACGACTTTTCTCCATAGGAGCAAGGTCTCAAACTTTCTAAGCTTTGATCGAATTTTGGGAGAACAGTAGTAGTATCCGAAGCACATCTGGAGTCATTCTGTTATCTGTGGACGTTTAGAGTGTTGATGAAACACAGTAATTTCATCGGGATTGATTACAACAGGGGCCATGCCGATGCTTCTCTATGGGAGTAATGTCTCAAACTGTCTACGCAATTTATCGCTTCCTGGAAGACCAGTATTAGTATCCGAAGCACATCTGGAGGCATTCTGTCATCTGTGGACCTTCAGAGTGTTGATGAAACACAGAAATTGCATCGGGATTAAATACAACAGGCAGCATGCCGACTTTTATCCATGGGAGTAATGTCTAAAACTGTCTACGCTTTGATTGATTCCTAGGTTCCAAGTATCCGAGGCACACCTGGAGGCGTTCTGTAATCTGTAGATCTTCAGAGTGATGATGAAACACTGAAACTGCATCGGGATTGATCAGAATAGGTACCATGCTGTTTTTTCTCCATGGGAGTAATGTCTCAAAGTGTCTACGCTTTGATCGATTAATGAGAGTCCAGTTGTAGTATCGGAAACCATATCTGGAGGCATTCTGTAATCTGTGGACCTTCAGAGTGTTGATGAATTACAGAAATTTCATCGAGATTGTATACAACAGGCACCATACCATCTTTTCTCCATAGTATTAAATGTGACAAACTGTCTACGATTTGATATTTTTCTGGAAGACCAGTAGCAGTATCTGAAGCACATCTGGAGGCATTCTGTAATCTGTGGACGTTCACATTGTTGGTGAAACAGAGAAATTGCTTCTGGATTGAATGCAACAGGCACAATGCCGACTTTTCTCCATGGGAGTAATATCTCAAACTGTCTACGCTTTGAACGATTCCTGGGAGACCAGTAATAGTATCCGAAGCACATCTGTAGGCATTCTGCAATCTGTGGACCCTCAGAGTGTTGATGAAACACAGAAATTTCATCGTGATTAAGTACAACAGGCACCATGCCGACTTTTCTCCATGGTAGTAATGTCTCATACTGTTTAGGCTATGATCGATTCCTGGAAGAAGAGTAGTAGTTACCAATGCACATCAGGAGGCATTCTGTAATCTGTGGACCTTCAGAGTGTAGATGAAACACAGAAATTGCATTGGGATTGATTACAACAGGCACCATGCCGACTTTTCCCAATTGGAGTAATGTCTCGAACTGTCAACGTTTTTATCGATTCCTGGAACACCAGTAGTAGTATCCGAAGCACATCTGGAGTCATTCTGTAATCTGTGGACCTTCAGAAAGTTGATGAATCACAGAAATTGCAACGGGATTGAATTGAACAAGCCCTGTTACGACTTTTCTCCATAGGAGTAAAGTCTCAAACATTCTACGCTTTGATCGGTTCCTGGGACACCAGTAGCACTATCCGAAGCACATCTGGAGGCATTCTGTAACCTGTGGACCTTCAGAGTGTTGATGAAACACAGACATTTCATCGAGATTGAATACAACAATCAACATGCCGACTTCTCTCCATGCGAGTAATGTATCAAACTGGCTACGCTTTGATCGATTCCTGGAAGACCAGTAATAGTATCCGAAGCACATGTCTAGTCATTCTGTAATCTGTGGACCTTCAGAGTGTTGATGAAACGAAGAAATTGCAACGGGGTTGAATAGAAATGCGCCGTTACGAGTTTTCTCCAAAGGAGTAAGGTCTCAATCTTTGAACGCTTCAATCGATTCATGGGAGACCAGTTGTAGTATCCGAAGCATATCTGGAGACATTCTGTAATCTGTGGACGTTCAGAGTGTTGATGAAACGCAGAAATTGCATCGGGATTGAATAAAACAGGCAGCATGCCCACTTTTCTCCATGGGAGTAATGTCTCTAATTGTCTACGCTTTGATTTATTCCTAGGTTACAAGTATCCGAAGCAAACCTGCAGGCATTCTGTAATCTGTAGATCTTCAGAGTGATGATGAAGCACAGAAAGTGCATCGGGATTGATCAGAATTGGTACCATGCTGTTTTTTCTCCATGGGAGTAATGTCTCAAACTGTCTACGCTTTGATCGATTAATGAGAGTGCAGTTGTAGTATCCGAACCATATCTGGAGGCACTCTGTTATCTGTGGACCTTCAGAGTGTTGATGAAATACAGAAATTTCATCGAGATTGAATACAACAGGCTCCATACTAACTTTTCTCCATGGTAGTAATGTCACAAACTGTCTATGCTTTGATCGGTAAATGGAAGACCAGTAGTAGTATCTGAAGCACATCTGGAGGCATTCCGCATTGTGTGGACCTTCAGAGTTTTGATGAAACACACAAACTGTAACGGGATTGAATAAAACAGGCCCCGTTACGACTTTTCTCCATTGGAGCAAGGTCTCCAACTTTCTAAGCTTTGATCGAATTTTGGGAGACCAGTAGTAGTATCCGAAGCACATCTGGAGGCATTCTGTATTCTGTGGACGTTAAGAGTGATGATGAAACACAGAAATTGCATCGGGATAGATTACACATACAGCATGCCGACTTCTCTCAATGGGAGTAATGTCTCAAACATTCTATGCTTTGATTGTTTCCTGGGTTACCTGTATCCGAAGCACACCTGGAGGCATTCTGTAATCTGTAGACCTTCAGAGTGTTGATGAAACACAGAAATTGCATTGGGATTGATTACAACAGGCACCATGCCGACTTATCCCCATGGGAGTAATGTTAGGATCTGTCTACGTTTTGATAGATTCCTGAGAGACCAGTAGATGTTTCCGAAGTACATCTGGAGGAATTCTGTAATCTGTAGAACTTCAGAGTGTTGATGAAACACAGAAATTGCATTGGGATTGATTACAACAGACACCATGCCGACTTATCCCCATGGGAGTAATGTAAGGATCTGTCTACGTTTTGATAGGTTCCTGAGAGACCAGTAGATGTTTCCGAAGTACATCTGGAGGAATTCTGTAATCTGTAGAATTTCAGAGTGTTGATGAAACACAGAAAGTGCATCTGGATTGATTACAACAGGCACCATGCGGACTTTTCATAATGGGAGTAATGTCTTGAACTGTCTACGCTTTGATCGATTCCTGGAAGACCAGTAGTAGTAACCGAAGCAAATCTGGAGTGATTCTTCAATCTGTGGACGTTCAGTTTGTTGGAGAAACACAGTAGTTGCATCGGGATTGAAAACAAAAGGCACGATGCCGACTTTTCTCCATGGGAGTAGTGTCTCAAACTGTGTACACATTGATCGATTCCTGGGAGACCTGTAGAAGTATCAAAAGCTCCTCTGGCAGCATTCTGTAATCTTTAGACCTTCTGAGTGTTGATGAAACTCAGAAGTTTCATCAAAATTGAATACAACAGGCACCATGCGGACTTTTCTCCATGGTAGTAATGTCTCAAACTGTCTACGCTTTGATCAATTCCTGGAAGACCAGAAGTAGTATGCGATGCACATCTGGAGTCATTGTGTAATCTGTGGACCTTCAGAGTGTTGATGAAACACAGAAATTGCTTCGGGATTGAATATAACAGGCACAATGCCGACTTTTCTCCATGGGGGAATGTCTCAATTTGTCTACGTTTTTATCGATACCTGGGAGACCCATAGAAGTTTCCGAAGGAAATCTGGAGGCATTCTGTAATCTGTAGAACTTCAGAGTGTTTATAAAAAACTGAAACTGCATCGGGAATGATCAGAACAGGTAGCATGCCGACTTTTCTCCATGGGAGTAATGTCTCAAAGTGTCTACGCTTTGAACGAATCCTGAAAGACCAGTAATAGTATCCGAAGCACATCTGTAGGCATTCTGTAATCTGTGGACCTTCCGAGTGTTGATGAAACACAGAAATTGCATTGGGATTGATTACAACAGGCACCATGCAGACTGTTCTCCATGGATGTAATGTCTCGAACTGTCTACGCTTTTGTCGATCCCTGGACGACCAGTAGTAGTATCCGAAGCATATCTGATGGAATTCTGTAATCTGTGGTCGTTCAGAGTGTTGATGAAACGCAGAAATTGCATCGGGATTGAATAAAACAGGCAGCATGCCGACTTTTCTCCATGGAAGTAATGTCTCAAACTGCCTACTCTTTGATTGATCCATAGGTTACAAGTATCCGAAGCACACCTGGAGGCATTCTGTAATCTGTAGATCTTCAGAGTGATGATGAAACACAGAACCTGCATCGGGATTGATCAGAATAGGTACCATGCATTTTTTTTCTGCATTGGAGTAAGGTCTCAAACTGTCTACGCTTTGATAGATTAATGAGAGTTCAGTTGAAGTATCCTAATCATACCGCGAGGCATTCTGTAATCTGTGGACATTCGGAGTGTTGATGAAACACAGAAATTTCATCGAGATTGAATACCACAGGCACCATACCAACTTTTCTCCCTGGTAGTAATGTCACAAACTGTCCACGCTTTGATCGTTTCCTGGAAGACCAGTAGTTGTATCCGAAGCACATCTGGAGGCATTCCGTAATCTGTGGACCTTCAGAGTTTTGATGAAACACACAAATTGTAACGGGATTGAATAGAACTGGCCGCGTTACGACTGTTCTCCATAGGAGCAGGTCTCAAACTTTCTACGCTTTGATCGAATTTTGGGAGACCAGTAGTAGTATCGGAAACACATCTGGAGGCATTCTGTAATCTGTGGACCTTCAGAGTGTTGATGAATCTCAGTCATTTAATCGGGATTGATTAGAACAGGCACCATGCCGACATATCCCCATGGGAGTGATGTCTCAAACTGTCTACGCTTTGATCGATTCCTGGGAGACCAGTAGTAGTAACCGAAGAACATCTGGAGGCATTCTGTAATCTGTGGACCTTCAGAGTGTTGATGAAACAAGATATTGCAAAGGGATTGAATAGAACAGGCCCCGTTACTACTTTTCTCCATAGGAGTAAGGTCTCAAACTTTCTACCCTTTGATCGATTCCTCGGAGTCTAGTAGAAGTATCCGAAGTACATCTGGAGGCATTCTGTAATCTGTGGAACTTCAGAGTGTTGATGAAACACGGAAACTATATCGGGATTGATCAGAACAGGTACCATGCCGACTTTTCACCAAGGGAGTAATGTATCAAACTGTCCACGCTTTGATCGATTCCTAGAGGACCAGTAGTAGTATCGAAGCTCGTCCGGAGCCATTCTGTAATCTGTGGTCCTTCACAGTGTTGATGAAACACAGAAATTGCATCGGGATTGAATACAACAAGCACCATGCCGACTTTTCACCATGGGAGTAGTGTCTCAAACTGTCTACGCTTTGAACGATTCCTGGGAGACCAGTAATAGTATCCGAAGCACATCTGTAGGCATTCTGCAATCTGTGGACCCTCAGAGTGTTGATGAAACACAGAAATTTCGTCGAGATTGAATACAACAGGCACCATGCCGACTTTCCTCCATAGTGGTAAAGTCTCATACTGTCTAGGCTATGATCGATTCCTGGAAGACCAGTAGTAGTTACCAAAGCACATCAGGAGGCATTCTGTAATCTGTGGACCTTCAGAGTGTTGATGAAACACAGAAATTGCATTGGGATTGGTTACAACAGGCACCATGCCGACTTTTCCCCATTGGAGTAATGTCTCGAACTGTCAACGTTTTGATCGATTCCTGGAACTCCAGTAGTAGTATCCGAAGCACATCTGGAGTCATTCTGTAATCTGTGGACGTTCAGGGTGTTGATGAAAGACAGAAATTTCATAGAGGTTGAATGCAATAGGCACCATACCAATTTTTCTCCATGGTAGTAATGTCTAACACTGTCTACGTTTTGATCGATTCCTCGGAGTCCATTAGTAGTATCCGAAGCACATCTGGGGGATTCTGTAATCTGTGGACCTTCAGAGTGTTGATGAAACACAGACATTGCATCGGGATTGATTACAACAGGCACCATTCCGACTTTTCCCCTTAGGAGTAATGTCTTGAACTGTCTACGCTTTGATCGATTCATGGAAGACCAGTGGTAGTATCCGAAGCGCATCTGGAGTCATTCTGTAATCTGTGGACGTTTAGAGTGATGATGAAACACAGAAACTGCATCGGGATTGATCAGAATAGTTACAATGCCGACTTCTCCCCATCGGAGTAATGTCTCAAATTGTCTACGCACATCTGGAGGCATTCTGTAATCTGTGGACCTACAGAGTGTTGATGAAACACAGAAATTTCATCGAGATAGAATACAACAATCACCATGCCGACTTTTCTCCATGCGAGTAATGTCTCAAACTGTCTACGCTTTCATCGTTTCCTGGAAGACCAGTGATAGTATCCGAAGCACATGTCTAAGCATATTGTAATCTGTGGACCTTCAAAGTGTTGATTAAACAAAGAAACTGAACGGGATTGAATAGAACCCGCCCCGTTACGACTTTTCCCCATAGGAGTAAGGTGTCAAACTTTCAAAGCTTCGATCGATTCATGGGAGACCAGTAGTAGTATCCGAAGCACATCTGGAGTCATTCTGTGATCTGTGAACCTTCAGAGTGTTGATGAAACACAGAAACTGAATCGGGATTGATCAGAACAGGTACCATGCCGACTTTTCCCCTTGGGAGTATTGTCTCAATCTGTCTACGTTTTGATCGATTCCTAAGCGACCAGTAATAGTATCCGAAGCACACCTGGAGGCATTCTCTAATCTGTTGACCCTCAGAGTGTTGATGAAACGCAGATACGGCATCGGGATTGATCAGAATAGGTACCATGCTGACTTATCTCCATGGGAGTAATGTCTCAAATTGTAACCGCTTTGATCGATTAATGAGAGTCCAGTTTCGGTATCCTAAGCATATCTGGAGTCATTCTGTAATCTGTGACCTTCAGAATGTTGATGGAACACAGAAATTAAATCGAGATTGGATACAACAAGCACCATACCAAATTTTCTACATAATAGTAATGTCTCAAAACTTCTACGCTTTGATCGTTTCCTGGAAGACCAGTAGTAGTATCTGAAGCACATCTGGAGGCATTCTGTAATCTGTGGACCTTCAGAGTGTTGATGAAACACAGAAGTTGCACTGGGATTGCTTACAACATTCACCATGTCGACTTTTCTCCATGGGAGTAATGTCTCTAACTGTCTACACATTGATCGAATCCTGGGAGACCTGTAGAAGTATCAAAAGCTCCTCTGGAGGCATTCTGTAATCTGTAGACCTTCAGAGTGTTGATGAAACACCGAAATTGCATCGGTATTGAATACAACAATCACAAAGCCGACTTCTCTCCATGGCAGGAATGTGTCAAACTGTCTACGATTTGTTCGATTCCTGGGAGACCAGTAGTAGTAGCCGAATCACATCTGGAAGCATTCTGTAATCTGTAGAACTTCAGAGTGTTGATGAAACACAGAAACTGCATCTGGATTGATCAGATCAGGTACCATGCCGACTTTTCCCCAAGGGAGTATGTCTCAAATGGTCCACACTTTGGTCGATTCCTGGGAGACCAGTAGTAGTATCCGAAGCACATCTGGAGGCATTCTGTAATGTGTGGACCTTCAGAGTGTGATGAAACACAGCTATTTCATCGAGATTGAATACAACAATCAAAATGCCGACTTTTCTCCATGCGAGTAATGTCTCAAACTGTCTACGCATTGATCGATTCCTGGAAGACCAGTAATAGTATCCGAAGCACATCTCTCGGCATTCTGTAATCTGTGGACCTTCAGAGTGTTGATGAAACAAAGAAATTGCAACGGGATTGAATAGAACAGGTCCCGTTACGACTTTTCTCCATAGGAGTAAGGTCTCAAACTTTCAACGCTTCGATCGATTCATGGGAGACCAGCAGTAGTATCCGAAGCACATCTTGAAGCATTCTGTAATCTGTGGACCTTCAGAGTGTTGATGAAACACAGAAATTGCATTGCGATTGATTCCAACAGGCACCATGCCGACTTTTCCCTATGTGAGTAAGGTCAGGATCTGTCTACGTTTTGATCCATTCCTGGAAGACCAGTAGTAGTATCCGAAGCACATCTGGAGGCATTCTGTAATCTGCGGACGTTCAGAGTGTTGATGAAACACAGAAATTGCATCGGGATTGATTACAACAATCACCATGTCGACTTTTCTCCATGTGGGTAATGTCTCAAACTGTCTACGCTTTGATCGATTCCTGGAAGACCAGTAATAGTATCCGAAGCACATATGGAGGCAGTAAGGAATCTGTGGACATTCAGAGTGTTGATGAAACACAGAAAATGCATCGGGATTGAACACAACAGCACCATGCCAACTTTTCTACATGGCAGTAATGTCTCAATCTGTCTACACATTGATCGATTCCTGGAGGACCTGTAAAAGTATCAAAAGCTCCTCTGGAGGCATTCTGTAATCTGTAGACCTTCAGAGTGTTGATCAAACACAGAAATGTCATCAAAATTGAATATAACAGGCACCATGCCGACTTTTCTCCATGGTAGTAATGTCTCAAACTGTCTACGCTTTGATCGATTCCTTGAAGACCAGAAGTAGTATCCGAAGCACATCTGGAGGCATTCTGTAATCTGTGGACCTTCAGAGTGTTGATGAAACACAGAAATTTCATCGAGATTGAATACAACAATCACCATGCCGACTTTTCTCCAAGCGAGTAATGTCTCAAATTGTATACCCTTTCATCGCATCCTGGAAGACCAATGATAGTATCCGAAGCACATGTCTAGGCATATTGTAATCTGTGGACCTTCAAAGTGTTGCTTAAACAAAGAAACTGAACGGGATTGAATAGAACAAGCCCCATTACTACTTTTCTCCATAGGAGTAAGGTCTCAAACTTTCAAAGCTTCGAACGATTCATGGGAGACCAGTAGTAGTATCCGAAGCACATCTGGAGGCATTCTGTAATCTGTGAACATTCAGAGTGTTGATGAAACACAGAAACTGAATCGGGATTGATCAGAACAGGTACCATGCCGACTTTCCCCCATGGGAGTATTGTCTCAATCTGTCTACGCTTTGATCGATTCCTGGGAGACCAGTCATAGTATCCGAAGCACACCTGGAGGCATTCTGTAATCTGTTGACCCTCAGAGTGTTGATGAAACACAGAAATTTCATCAAAATTGAATACAACAGGCACGATAACGACTTTTCCCCATGGTAGTAATGTCTCAAACTGTGTACGCTTTGATCGTTTCCTGGAAGACCAGTAGTAGTATCCGAAGCACATCTGGAGTCATTCTGTAATCTGTGGACGTTCAGAGTGTTGATGAAACGCAGAAAATGCATCGGGATTGAAAGCAACAGTCACCATGCCGACTTTTCTCCATGGTAGTAATGTCTCAAACTGTCTACACATTGATCGATTCCTGGGGGACCTGTAGAAGTATGAAAAGCTCCTCTGGAAGCATTCTGTAATCTGTAGACCTTCAGAGGGTTGATGAAACACAGAAATTTCATCAAAATTGAATACAACAGGCACCATGCCGACTTTTCTCAATGGGAGGAATGTCTCAAACTGTCTACGTTTTGATCGATTCCTGGGAGATCCGTTGAAGTATCCGAAGCACATCTGGAGGCATTCTGTTATCTGTAGACTTTCAGAGTGTTGATGAAACGCAGAAATTGCAACGGGATTAATTACAACAGGCACAATGACGACTTTTCTCCATGGGAGGAATGACTCAAACTGTCTACGTTTTGATCGATTCCTGGGAGATCCGTAGAAGTATCCGAAGCTCTTCTGGAGGCTTTCTGTAATCTGTAGAACTTCAGAGTGTTTATAAAACAGAGAAACTGCATCGGGATTTATCAGAACAGGTACCATGCCGACTTTTCTCCATGGGAGTAATGTCTAAAACTGTCTACGTTTTGAACGATTTCTGAGAGACCAGTAATAGTATCCGAAGCACATCTGTAGGCATTCTGTAATCTGTGGACCTTCAGAGTGTTGATGAAACACAGATATTTCATCGAGATTGAATACAACAATCACCATGCCGACTTTTCTCCATGCGAGTAATGTCTCAAACTGTCTACGCTTCGATCGTTTCCTTGAAGACCAGTAGCAGTATCTGAAACTCAACTGGAGGCATTCTGTAATCTGTGGACCTTCAGATTGTTGATGAAACACAGAAATTGCTTCTGGATTGAATGCAACAGGCACAATGCCGACTTTTCTCCAGGGGAGGAATGACTCAAACGGTCTACGTTTTGAATAGAACAGGCCCCGTTACGACTTTTCTCCATAGGAGTAAGGGCTCAAACTGTCTACGCTTTGATCTTTTAATGAGAGTCCAGTTTTAGTATCCGAACCATATCTGGAAGCATTCTGTAATCTGTGGACCTTCAGAGTGTTGATGAAACACAGAAATTTCATCGAGATTGAATATAACAGGCACCATACCAACTTATCTCCATGGTAGTAATGTCTCATACTGTCTACGATTTGATCGGTTCCTGGAAGACCAGTAGTAGTATCCGAATCACATCTGGAGGCATTCCGTAATCTGTGGACCTTCAGAGTGTTGATGAAACACACAAATTGTAACGGGATTGAATAGAACAGGCCCCGTTACGACTTTTCTCCATAGGAGCAAGGTCTCAAACTTTCTACGCTTTGATCGAAATTTGGGAGACCAGTAGTAGTATCCGAAGCACATCTGGAGGCATTCTGTAATCTGTAAACCTTCAGAGTGTTGATGAAACACAGACATTGCAACGGGATAATACAACAGGCACCCTGCCGACTTTTCTCCATGGTTGTAATGTCTCGAACTGTCTACGCTTTGATGGATTCCTCGGAGTCCAGTAGTAGTATCCGAAGCACATCTGGAGGCATTCTGTAATCTGTGGACGTTCAGAGTGTAGACGAAACATAGAAATTTTATCAAGATTGAATACAACTGGCACCATGCCGACTTTTCTCCATGAGAGTAATGTCTCAAACTGTGTACACTTTGATCAATTCCTGGGAGACCAGTAGAAGTATCCGAAGTACATCAGGAGGCATTCTGTGATCTATAGAACTTCAGAGTGTTGATGAAACACAGAAACTGCATCGTGATTGATCAGAATAGGTACCATGCTGTTTTTTCTCCATGGGAGTAATTTCTCTAACTGTCTAGGCTTTGATCGATTAATGAGAGTCCAGTTGTAGTATTACAGTATTCTGTAATCTGTGGTCCTTGAGAGTGTTGATGAACACAGATATTGCATCGGAATTGATTACAACAGGCACCATGCCGACTTTTCTCCATGGGTGTAATGTCTCGAACAGTCTACGTTTTGATCGATCCCGGGAAGACCAGTATTATTATCCGAAGCACATCTGGAGGGATTCTGTAATCTGTGGACGTTCAGTGTGTTGATGAAAGACAGAATTTTCATAGAGGTTGAATGCAATAGGCACCATACCAATTTTTCTCCATGGTAGTAATGTCTCACACTGTCTACGTTTTGATCGATTCCTCGGAGACCAGTAGTAGTATCCGAAGCACATCTGGAGGCATTCTGTCATCTTTGGACCTTCAGAATGTTGATGAAACACAGAAATTTCATCATCATTGAATACAACTGGCACCATGCCGATTTTCTCCATGGTAGTAATGTCTCAAACTGTCTACGCTTTGATTGATTGCAGGAAGACCAGAAGTAGTATCCGAAGCACATCTGGAGGCATTCTGTAATCTGTGGACCTTCAGAGTGTTCATGAAACACAGATATTGCTTCGGGATTTAATACAACAGGGACAATGCCGACTTTTCTCCATTCGAGGAGTGTCTCAAACTGTCTACGTTTTGATCGATTCCTGGGGGACCCGTAGAAGTATCCGAAGCATATCTGGAGGCATTCTGTAATCTGTGGACCTTCAAAGCGTTGATGAAACACAGAACTTTTATCGAGATTGAATACAACAGTCACCATACCAACTTTTCTCCATGGTAGTAATGTCTTAAACTGTCTACGCTTTGTTCGATTCCAGGAGGACGAGCGGTAGTATCCGAAGCACATCTGGAGGCATTCTGTAATCTGCGGTCCTTCAGAGTGCTGGTGAAACACAGAAACTGCATTTTGATTGATTACAACAGTCACCATGCCGACTTTTTCCCATGGGAGTAATGTCTCGAACTGTCTACGTTTCGATCGATTTCTGGAAGACCAGTAGTAGTATCCGAAGCATATCTGGAGTCATTCTGAAATCTGTGGAAGTTCAGAGTGTAGATGAAACACAGAAATTTCATCGAGATTGAATACAACAGGCATCATGATGACTTTTCTGAATGAGAGTAATGTCTCAAATTGTGTACACTATGATCAATTCCTGGGAGACCAGTAGAAGTATCCGAAGTACATCAGGAGGCATTCTGCAATCTGTAGAAATTCAGAGTGTTGATGTAACACAGAAATTGCATCGGGATTGATTACAACAGGCACCATTCCGACTTTTCTCCATGGGGGTAATGTCTCGAACTGTCTTCGCTTTGATCGATCCCTGGAAGACCAGCAGTAGTATCCGAAGAACATCGGGAATCATTCTGTAATCTGTGGACCTTCCGAGTGTTGACGAAACACAGAAATTTCATCGAGATTAAATACAACAGGGACCATGCCGAGTTTTCTCTATGGTACTAATGTCTTATACTGTCCACACTTTGATCGAATCCTGGATGACCAGTAGTAGTTAATGAAGCACATCGGGAATCATTCTGTAATCTGTGGACGTTAAGAGTGTTGATGAAACACAGAAATTTCATCGAGATTGAATACAACAGGCACCATGCCGACTTTCTCCATGATAGTAATGTCTCATACTGTCGACGCCTTGATCGATTCCGCTAAGACCAGTAGTAGTATCCGAAGCACATCTGGAGTCATTCTGAAATCTGTGGAAGTTCAGAGTGTAGATGGAACACAGAAATTTCACCGAGATTGAATACAACAGGCACCATGACGACTTTTCTGAATGAGAGTAATGTCTCAAACTGTGTACACTATGATCGAGTCCTGGGAGACCAGTAGTGTTATCCGAATCTCATCTGGAAGCATTCTGTAATCTGTAGAACTTCAGAGTGTTGATGAAACACAGAAACTGCATCGGGATTGATCAGAATAGGTGCCATGCTGTTTTATCTCCATGGGAGTAATGTCTCAAACTGTCTACGCTTTTATCGATTCCTGGAAGACCAGTAGTAGTATCCTAAGCACATCTGGAGGCATTCTGTAATCTGTGGACCTTCAGACTGTTCACGAAATACAGAATTTGCAACGGGATTGAATACAACCGGCACCGTGCCGACATTTCTCCATAGGAGTAAGGTCTCAAATTTTCGACGCTTTGATCGATTCCTATGAGACCAGTAGTAGTATCCAAAGCATATCTGGAGGCATTCTGTAATCTGTGGACCTTCAGAGCGTTGATGAAACACAGAACTTTTATCGAGATTGAATACAACAGGCACCATGCCGACTTTCTCAATGGTAGTAATGTCTCATACTGTCTATACTGTCTACGATTTGATCGATTTCTCTAAGACCAGTAGTAGTATTCGAAGCACATCTGGAGGCATTCTGTAATCTGTGGCCCTTCAGACTGTTGATGAAACACAGAAATTGCAACAAGATTGAATAGAACAGGCCCCGTTACGACTTCTCTCCATAGGGGTAAGGTCTCAAACTTTCTACGCTTTGATCGATTCCTGGGATACCAGTAGTAGTATCCGAAGCACATATGGAGGCATTCTGTAATCTGTGGACCTTCAGAGTGTTGATGAAACACAGGAATTGCATCGGGATTGATTACAAAAGGCACCATGCCGACTTTTCTCCATGGTTGTAATGTATCGAACTGTCTACGCTTTGATCGATCCCTGGAAGACCAGTAGTATTATCCGAAGCACATCTGGAGGCATTCTGTAATCTGTGGACGTTCAGAGTGTTGATGAAAGACAGAAATTTAATAGAGTTTGAATACAATAGGCACCATACCAATTTATCTCCATGGTGGTAATGTCTCACAGTGTCTACGTTTTGATCGATTCCTCGGAGTCCAGTAGTAGTATCCGAAGACATCTGGAGGCATTCTGTAATCTGTGTACCTTCAGAGTGTTGATGAAACACAGAAACTGCATCGGGATTAATAAGAACAGGTACCATGCCGACTTTTCCCAATGGGAGTAATGTCTCAAACTTTCTACGCTTTGATCGATTCCTGGGAGACCTATAGTAGTATCCGAAGCACATCTGGAGGCAGTCTGTAATCTGTGGACCTTCAGAGTGTTGATGAAACACAGAAATTTCATCGAGATTGAGTACAACAATCACCATGCCGACTTTTCTCCATGCCAGTAATGTCTCAAACTGTCTACACTTTGATCGATTCCTGGAAGACCAGTAGTAGTATCCGAAGCACATCAGGAGGCATTCTGTAATCTGTGGACAATCAGAGTGTTGATGAAGCATAGAAATTGCTTCGGGATTGATTACAACAGGGACCATGCCGACTTTTCTTCTTGGGTGTAATGTCTCGAACTGTCTACGCTTTGATCGATCCCTGGAAGTCTACTAGTAGTATCCGAAGCACATCTGGAGGCATTCGGTAATCTGTATACGTTCAGAGTGTTGATGAAACACAGAAATTGCATGGGGATTGAATACAACAGGCAGCTTGCCGTTTTTTGTCCATGGGAGTAATGTCTCAAACTGTCTACGCTTTAATCGATTAACGAGAGTCCAGTTGTAGTATCCGAACCATATCTGCAGGCATTCTGTAATCTGTGGACCTACAGAGTGTTGATGAAACAGAGAAATTTCATCGAGATTGAATATAACATTCACCATAACAACTTTTCTCCATGGTGGTAATGTCTCAAACTGTCTACGCTTTGATCGCTAACTGGAAGACCAGTAGTAGTATCTGGAGAACATCGGGAGGCATTCTGTAATCTGTGGACCTTCAGAGTGTTGATGAAACACAGAAATTGCATCGGGATTGATTACAAAAGGCACCATGCCGAATTGACTCCATGGTTGTAATGTATCGAACTGTCTACGCTTTGATCGATCCCTGGAAGACCAGTGGTATTATCCGAAGCACATCTGGAGGCATTCTGTAATCTGTGGACGTTCAGAGTGTTGATGAAAGACAGAAATTTAATAGAGTTTGAATACAATAGGCACCATACCAATTTATCTCCATGGTAGTAACGTCTAACACTGTCTACGTTTTGATCGATTCCTCGGAGTCCTGTAGTAGTATCCGAAGACATCTGGAGGCATTCTGTAATCTGTGTACCTTCACAGTGTTGATGAAACACAGAAACTGCATCGGGATTAATAAGAACAGGTACCATGCCGACTTTTCCCAATGGGAGTAATGTCTCAAATTGTCTACGCTTTGATCGATTCCTGGGAGACCATTAGTAGTATCCGAAGCACATCTGGAGGCAGTCTGTAATCTGTGGACCTTCAGAGTGTTGATGAAACAAAGAAATTTCATCGAGATTGAATACAACAATCACCATGCCGACTTTTCTCCATGCCACTAATGTCTCAAATTGTCTACACTTTGATCGATTCCTATAAGACCAGTAGTAGTATCCGAAGCACATCTGGAGGCATTCTGTAATCTGTGGACATTCAGAGTGTTGATGAAGCATAGATATTGTATCGGGATTGATTACAACAGGGACCAAGCCGACTTTTCTTCTTGGGTGTAATGTCTCGAACTGTCTACGCTTTGTTCGATCCCTGGAAGACCCCTAGTAGTATCCGAAGCACATCTGGAGGCATTCGGTAATCTGTATACGTTCAGTGTGTTGATGAAACACAGAAAATGCTTTGAGAATGATTACAACAGGCACCATGCTGACTTTTCCCCATGGGAGTAATGTCTCGAACTTTCTATGTTTTGATTGATTCCTGGAATACAAGTAGTAGTATCCGAAGCACATCGGGAGTCATTCTGTAATCTGTGGACGTTAAGAGTGTTGATGAAACACAGAAATTTCATCGAGATTGAATACATCACTCACCATGCTGACTTTCTCCATGGTAGTAATGTCTCATACTGTCTACGCTTTGATCGGTTAATCTAAAACCAGTAGTAGTATCCGAAGCACATCTGGAGGCATTCTGTAATCTGTGGACGTTCAGAGTGTTGATGAAACACAGAAATTGTATCGGGATTGATTACAACAGGCACCATGCCGACTTTTCTCCATGGGTGTAAAGTCTCGAACTGTCTACACTTTGATCGATTCCTGGGAGACCTGTAGACGTATCTCAACCTCCTATGGAGGCATTCTGTAATCTGTAGACATTCAGAGTGTTGATGAAACACAGAGACTGCATCAGGATTGATTAGAACATTTACCATGCCGACTTATGTCCATAGTAGTAATGTCTCAAACTGTCTACGCATTGATCGATTCCTGGAAGACCAGAAGTAGTATTCGAAGCACATCTGGAGTCATTCTGTAATCTGTGGACCTTCAGAGTGTTGATGAAACACAGAAATTGCAATGGGATTCAATAGAACAGGCCCCGTTACGACTTTTCTCCATAGGAGTAAGGTGTCAAACCTTCTACGCTTCCATCGATTCCTGATAGACCAGTAGTAGTATCCGATGCACATCTGGAGGCATTCTGTAATCTGTGGACCTTCAGATTGTTGATGAAACACAGAAATTGCTTCAGGATTGAATACAACAGGCGCCATGGCGACATTTCTCCGTAGGAGTAAGGTCTCAGACTTTTGACGCTATGATCAATTCCTATGAGACCAGTAGAAGTATCCGAAGTACATCCTGAGGCATTCTGTATTGTGTAGAACTTCAGAGTGTTGGTGAAACACAGATACTGCATCGGGATTGATCAGAACAGGTACCCTGCCGACTTTTCCCCATGGGAGTAATGTCTCAAACTGTCTACGCTTTGATATATTCCTGGGAGACCAGCAGTAGTATCCCAAGCACATCTGGAGGCATTCTGTAATCTGTGGACGTTCAGAGTGTTGATGAAACACAGAGATTGCATCTTGATTGAATTTAACAGGCACAATGCTGATATTTCTCCTCGGGAGGAATGTCTCAAAATGTCTACGCTTCGATTGATTCCTGGGATACAAGTATCCGAAGCACACCTGGAGGCATTCTGTAATCTGTAGAGCTTCTGAGTGTTGATGAAACACAGAATTTGCAACGGGATTGAATAGAACAGGCCCCGTTACGACTTTTCTCCATAGGAGTAAGGTATCAAATTTTCAACGCCTCGATCGATTCCTGGGGGACCAGTAGTATTATCCAAAGCACATCAGGAGGCATTCTGTAATCTGTGGACCTTCAGAGTGTTGAAGAAACACAAAAATTGCATCGGGATTGATTTGAACAGGCAACATGCTGACTTTTCTCCATGGGTGTAATGTCTCAAGCTGTCCACGCTTTGATCGATCCCTGGAAGGCCCGTAGTAGTATCCGAACCACACCTGGAGGCATTCGGTAATCTGTGGACGTTTAGAGTGTTGATGAAACACAGAAATTGCATGGGAACTGAATACAACAGGCAGCTTGCCGTTTTTGTCCATGGGAGTGATGTCTCAAACTGTCTACGCTTTTATTGATTCCTGGGTTACAAGTATCCGAACACACCTGGAGGCATTCTGTAATCTGTACACCTTCAGAGTGTTGATGATACACAGAAACGGCATCGGGATTCATCAGAGTAGGTAACATGCTGTCTTTTATCCGAGGGAGTAATGTCTCAAACTGTCTACGCCTTAATCGATTAATGAGAGTTCAGTTGTAGTATCCGAACCATATCTGGAGGCATTCTGTAATCTGTGGACCTTCAGAGTGTTGATGAAACACAGAAACTGCATCTGGATTGATCAGAACAGGTACCATGCTGACTTTTCTCCATGGGAGTAATGTCTCAAACTGTCTACGCTTTGATTGATTGCTGGGATTCAAGTATCCGAAGCACACCTGGAGGCATTCTGTAATCTGTAGACGTTCAGAGTGTTGCTAAAACACAGAAACTGCATAGGGATTGTTCAGAACAGATACCATGCTTACTTTTCTCCATGGGAGTAATGCCTCAAACTGTCTACGTTTTTATCGATTCCTGGGAGTCCAGTCACAGTATCCTAAGCATATCCGGAGGCATTCTGTTATCTGTGGACCTTCATAGTGTTGATGAAACACAGAAATTTCATAGAGATTGAATACAACAGGCAGAATGCCGATTTTTCTCCATGGGAGTAATGTTTCAAACTAGCTACGATTTGAACTCTTACTGGAAGAACAGTATTAGTATCCGAAGCACATCGGAAGGCATTCTGTAATCTGTGAACTTTCAGAGTGTTGATGAAACAAGAAATTGCAACGGGATTGAATAGAACAGGCCCCGTGACGACTTTTCTCCATAGGAGTATTGTCTCAACTGACTACGTTTTGATCGATTCCTGGGAGTCCAGTTGCAGCATCCGAAGCATATCTGGAGGCATTCTGTAGGCTGTGGACCTTCAGAGTGTTGATGAAACACAGAAATTTCATCGAGATTGAATACCACAGGCACCAGTCCAACTTTTCTCCATGTTAGTAATGTCTCAAACTGTCTACGCTTTGTTCGATTTATGGAAGACGAGTAGTAGTATCCGAAGCACATCTGGAGGCATTCTGTAATCTGTGGACCTTCAGAGTGTTGGTGAAACACAGAAATTGCATTTTTATTGATTACAACTGTCACAATGCCGACTACCCCCATGGGAGTGATGTCTCGAACTGTCTACGTTTTTAACGACTTCTGGAAGACCTGTAGTAGTATTCGAAGCACATATGGAGTCATTCTGTATTCTGTGGACGTTCAGAGTGTTGGTGAAACACAGAAATTGCATCGGGATTGCATACAACAGGCACTATGCCGACTTTTCCCCATGGGTGTAATGTCTCAAGCTGTCCACGCTTTGATCGATCCCTGGAAGACCCGTAGTAGTATCCAAGCACATCTGGCGCCATTCGGTAATCTGTGGACGTTCAGAGTGTTGATGAAACAAAGAAATTGCATGGGGATTGAATACAACAGGCAGCTTGCTGTTTTTTCTCCATGGTAGTAATGTCTCAAACTGTCTGCGCTTTTATTGATTCCTGGGTTACAAGTATCCGAAGCACACCTTTAGGCATCCTGTAACTGTACACCTTCAGAGAGTTGATGAAACACAGAAACGGCATCGGTATTGATCAGAGTAGGTACCATGCTGCCTTTTATACGAGGGAGTGATGTCTCAAACTGTCTACGCTTTAATCGATTAATGAGAGTCCAGTTGTAGCATCCGAACCATATCTGGAGGCATTCTGTAATCTGTGGACCTAAAGAGTGTTGATGAAACACAGACATTTCATCGAGATTGAATACAACAGGCACCATAACAACTTTTCTCCATGGTAGTAATGTCTCAAACAGTCTACGGTTTGATCAATTCCTGGAAGACCAGAAGTAGTATCCGAAGCACATCTGGAGGCATTCTGTAATCTGTGGACCTTCAGATTGTTGATGAAACACAGAAATTGCTTCGGGATTGAATACAACAGGCACCGTGCCGTCTTTTCTCCATATAAGTAATGTCACAGACTTTCGACGCTTTGATCGATTCCAATGAGACCAGTAAAAGTATCCGAAGTACATCCTGAGGCATTCTGTAATCTGTAGAACTTCAGAGTGTTGGTGAAAAACAGAAACTGCATCGGGATTGATCAGAACAGGTACCATGCCGACTATTCCCCATGGGAGTAACGTCTCAAACTGTCTACGCTTTGATGTATTCCTGGGAGTCCAGTAGTAGTATCCGAAGCACATCTGGACGCATTCTGTAACCTGTACACCATCAGAGTGTTGATGAAACACAGAAATTTCATCGACATTGAATACAACAATCACCATGCCGACTTTTCTCCATGCCAGTAATGTCTCAAGCTATCTACGCTTTGATCGATTCCTGAAAGACCAGTAATAGTATCCGAAGTACATCTGAAGGCATTCTGTAATCTGTGGACCTTCAGAGTGTTGATGAGACACACAAATTGCAACGGGATTGAATAGAACAGGCCCCGTTACGACTCTTCTCCATTGGAGTAAGGTCTCAAACTTTCAACGCTTCGATCGATTCCTGGGAGACCAGTAGTAGTATCCGAAGCACATCTGTAGGCATTCTGTAATATGTGGACATACCGAGTGTTGATGAAACACACAAATTTCATCGAGATTGAATACATCAGGCACATTGCCGAGTATTCTCCATGGTAGTAATGTCTCATACGGTCTACGCTTTGATCGGTTAATCTGAGACCAGTAGTTGTATCCGAGCACATCTGGAGGCATTCTGTAGTCTGTGGACCTTCAGAGTGTTCATGAAATACAGAAATTGCAACGGGATTGAATACAACAGCCACCGTAACGACTTTTCTCCATAGGAGTAAGGTCTCAAACTTTCGACGCTTTGATCGATCCTTGGAAGACCAGTAGTAGTATTCGAAGCACATCTGGAGGCATTCTGTAATCTGTGGACGTTCAGAATGTTGATGAAACATAGAAATTGCATCGGGATTGAATACAAGAGTCACAATGCCGACTTTTCTCCATGGGAGGAATGTCTCAAACTGTCGACGCTTTGATTGATTCCTGGGATACAAGTATCCGAAGCACACCTGGAGGCATTCTGTAATCTGTAGACCTTCAGAGTGTTGATGAAACACAGAAATTGCATCGGGATTGATTACAACAGGCACCATGCCGACTTTTCTCCATGGGTGTAAAGTCTCGAACTGTCTACGATTTGATCGATTCCTGGAATACCAGTAGTAGTATCCGAAGCACATCTGGAGTCATTCTGTAATCTGTAGACTCTTAGAGTGTTGATGAAACACAGAAATTTTATCGACAATGAATACAACAGGCACCATGCCGACTTTCTCCATGGTAGGAATGTCTCATAATGCCCTCGCTTTGATCGATTCCTCTAAGACCAGTAGTAGTATCCGAAGCACATCTGGAGGCATTCTGTAATCTGTAGACCTTCAGAGTGTTGATGAAACATAGAAACTGCATCTGCATTGATCAGTACAGGTACCATGCTGACTTTTCCCCTGTCAGTAATGTCTCGTACTGTCTAGGATTTGATCGATTCCTGGAATATCAGTAGTAGTATCCGAAGCACATCTGGAGGCATTCTGTAATCTGTAGACTTTCAGAGTGTTCATGAAATACAGAAATTGCAACGGGATTGAATTCAACAGGCACCGTGCCGACTTTTCTCCATAGGAGTAAGGTCTCAAACTTTCGACGCTTTGATCGATTGCTGGGAGACCAGTAGTGGTAGCCGAAGCTCATCTGGAGTCATTCTGTAATCTGTGGACGTTCAGAGTGTTGATTAAACACAGAAATTTCATCGACATTGAATACAACAATCACAATGCCGACTTTTCCCATGCGAGTAATGTCTCAAACGGTCTACGCTTTGATCGATTCCTGGAAGACCAGACTTAGTATCCGAAGCACATCTGGAGGCATTCTGTAATCTGTGGACCTGCAGAGTGTTGATACAGACATTGCATCGGGATTGAATACAACAGGCAGCATGCCGACTTTTCTCCATGGGAGTAATGTCTCAAACTGTCTACGCTTTGATTGATTCGTGGGATACAAGTATCCGAAGCAAACCTGCAGGCATTCTGTAATCTGTAGACCTTCAGTGTGTTGATGAAACACAGAAACTGCATCTGGATTGATCAGAATAGGTACCATGCTGACTTATCTCCATGGGAGTAATGTCTCAAATTGTAACCGCTTTGATCGATTAATGAGAGTCCAGTTTCGGTATCCTAAGCATATCTGGAGTCATTCTGTAATCTGTGACCTTCAGAATGTTGATGGAACACAGAAATTAAATCGAGATTGGATACAACAAGCACCATACCAAATTTTCTACATAATAGTAATGTCTCAAAACTTCTACGCTTTGATCGTTTCCTGGAAGACCAGTAGTAGTATCTGAAGCACATCTGGAGGCATTCTGTAATCTGTGGACCTTCAGAGTGTTGATGAAACACAGAAGTTGCACTGGGATTGCTTACAACATTCACCATGTCGACTTTTCTCCATGGGAGTAATGTCTCTAACTGTCTACACATTGATCGAATCCTGGGAGACCTGTAGAAGTATCAAAAGCTCCTCTGGAGGCATTCTGTAATCTGTAGACCTTCAGAGTGTTGATGAAACACCGAAATTGCATCGGTATTGAATACAACAATCACAAAGCCGACTTCTCTCCATGGCAGGAATGTGTCAAACTGTCTACGATTTGTTCGATTCCTGGGAGACCAGTAGTAGTAGCCGAATCACATCTGGAAGCATTCTGTAATCTGTAGAACTTCAGAGTGTTGATGAAACACAGAAACTGCATCTGGATTGATCAGATCAGGTACCATGCCGACTTTTCCCCAAGGGAGTATGTCTCAAATGGTCCACTCTTTGGTCGATTCCTGGGAGACCAGTAGTAGTATCCGAAGCACATCTGGAGGCATTCTGTAATGTGTGGACCTTCAGAGTGTGATGAAACACAGCTATTTCATCGAGATTGAATACAACAATCAAAATGCCGACTTTTCTCCATGCGAGTAATGTCTCAAACTGTCTACGCATTGATCGATTCCTGGAAGACCAGTAATAGTATCCGAAGCACATCTCTCGGCATTCTGTAATCTGTGGACCTTCAGAGTGTTGATGAAACAAAGAAATTGCAACGGGATTGAATAGAACAGGTCCCGTTACGACTTTTCTCCATAGGAGTAAGGTCTCAAACTTTCAACGCTTCGATCGATTCATGGGAGACCAGCAGTAGTATCCGAAGCACATCTTGAAGCATTCTGTAATCTGTGGACCTTCAGAGTGTTGATGAAACACAGAAATTGCATTGCGATTGATTCCAACAGGCACCATGCCGACTTTTCCCTATGTGAGTAAGGTCAGGATCTGTCTACGTTTTGATCCATTCCTGGAAGACCAGTAGTAGTATCCGAAGCACATCTGGAGGCATTCTGTAATCTGCGGACGTTCAGAGTGTTGATGAAACACAGAAATTGCATCGGGATTGATTACAACAATCACCATGTCGACTTTTCTCCATGTGGGTAATGTCTCAAACTGTCTACGCTTTGATCGATTCCTGGAAGACCAGTAATAGTATCCGAAGCACATATGGAGGCAGTAAGGAATCTGTGGACATTCAGAGTGTTGATGAAACACAGAAAATGCATCGGGATTGAACACAACAGCACCATGCCAACTTTTCTACATGGCAGTAATGTCTCAATCTGTCTACACATTGATCGATTCCTGGAGGACCTGTAAAAGTATCAAAAGCTCCTCTGGAGGCATTCTGTAATCTGTAGACCTTCAGAGTGTTGATCAAACACAGAAATGTCATCAAAATTGAATATAACAGGCACCATGCCGACTTTTCTCCATGGTAGTAATGTCTCAAACTGTCTACGCTTTGATCGATTCCTTGAAGACCAGAAGTAGTATCCGAAGCACATCTGGAGGCATTCTGTAATCTGTGGACCTTCAGAGTGTTGATGAAACACAGAAATTTCATCGAGATTGAATACAACAATCACCATGCCGACTTTTCTCCAAGCGAGTAATGTCTCAAATTGTATACCCTTTCATCGCATCCTGGAAGACCAATGATAGTATCCGAAGCACATGTCTAGGCATATTGTAATCTGTGGACCTTCAAAGTGTTGCTTAAACAAAGAAACTGAACGGGATTGAATAGAACAAGCCCCATTACTACTTTTCTCCATAGGAGTAAGGTCTCAAACTTTCAAAGCTTCGAACGATTCATGGGAGACCAGTAGTAGTATCCGAAGCACATCTGGAGGCATTCTGTAATCTGTGAACATTCAGAGTGTTGATGAAACACAGAAACTGAATCGGGATTGATCAGAACAGGTACCATGCCGACTTTCCCCCATGGGAGTATTGTCTCAATCTGTCTACGCTTTGATCGATTCCTGGGAGACCAGTCATAGTATCCGAAGCACACCTGGAGGCATTCTGTAATCTGTTGACCCTCAGAGTGTTGATGAAACACAGAAATTTCATCAAAATTGAATACAACAGGCACGATAACGACTTTTCCCCATGGTAGTAATGTCTCAAACTGTGTACGCTTTGATCGTTTCCTGGAAGACCAGTAGTAGTATCCGAAGCACATCTGGAGTCATTCTGTAATCTGTGGACGTTCAGAGTGTTGATGAAACGCAGAAAATGCATCGGGATTGAAAGCAACAGTCACCATGCCGACTTTTCTCCATGGTAGTAATGTCTCAAACTGTCTACACATTGATCGATTCCTGGGGGACCTGTAGAAGTATGAAAAGCTCCTCTGGAAGCATTCTGTAATCTGTAGACCTTCAGAGGGTTGATGAAACACAGAAATTTCATCAAAATTGAATACAACAGGCACCATGCCGACTTTTCTCAATGGGAGGAATGTCTCAAACTGTCTACGTTTTGATCGATTCCTGGGAGATCCGTTGAAGTATCCGAAGCACATCTGGAGGCATTCTGTTATCTGTAGACTTTCAGAGTGTTGATGAAACGCAGAAATTGCAACGGGATTAATTACAACAGGCACAATGACGACTTTTCTCCATGGGAGGAATGACTCAAACTGTCTACGTTTTGATCGATTCCTGGGAGATCCGTAGAAGTATCCGAAGCTCTTCTGGAGGCTTTCTGTAATCTGTAGAACTTCAGAGTGTTTATAAAACAGAGAAACTGCATCGGGATTTATCAGAACAGGTACCATGCCGACTTTTCTCCATGGGAGTAATGTCTAAAACTGTCTACGTTTTGAACGATTTCTGAGAGACCAGTAATAGTATCCGAAGCACATCTGTAGGCATTCTGTAATCTGTGGACCTTCAGAGTGTTGATGAAACACAGATATTTCATCGAGATTGAATACAACAATCACCATGCCGACTTTTCTCCATGCGAGTAATGTCTCAAACTGTCTACGCTTCGATCGTTTCCTTGAAGACCAGTAGCAGTATCTGAAACTCAACTGGAGGCATTCTGTAATCTGTGGACCTTCAGATTGTTGATGAAACACAGAAATTGCTTCTGGATTGAATGCAACAGGCACAATGCCGACTTTTCTCCAGGGGAGGAATGACTCAAACGGTCTACGTTTTGAATAGAACAGGCCCCGTTACGACTTTTCTCCATAGGAGTAAGGGCTCAAACTGTCTACGCTTTGATCTTTTAATGAGAGTCCAGTTTTAGTATCCGAACCATATCTGGAAGCATTCTGTAATCTGTGGACCTTCAGAGTGTTGATGAAACACAGAAATTTCATCGAGATTGAATATAACAGGCACCATACCAACTTATCTCCATGGTAGTAATGTCTCATACTGTCTACGATTTGATCGGTTCCTGGAAGACCAGTAGTAGTATCCGAATCACATCTGGAGGCATTCCGTAATCTGTGGACCTTCAGAGTGTTGATGAAACACACAAATTGTAACGGGATTGAATAGAACAGGCCCCGTTACGACTTTTCTCCATAGGAGCAAGGTCTCAAACTTTCTACGCTTTGATCGAAATTTGGGAGACCAGTAGTAGTATCCGAAGCACATCTGGAGGCATTCTGTAATCTGTAAACCTTCAGAGTGTTGATGAAACACAGACATTGCAACGGGATAATACAACAGGCACCCTGCCGACTTTTCTCCATGGTTGTAATGTCTCGAACTGTCTACGCTTTGATGGATTCCTCGGAGTCCAGTAGTAGTATCCGAAGCACATCTGGAGGCATTCTGTAATCTGTGGACGTTCAGAGTGTAGACGAAACATAGAAATTTTATCAAGATTGAATACAACTGGCACCATGCCGACTTTTCTCCATGAGAGTAATGTCTCAAACTGTGTACACTTTGATCAATTCCTGGGAGACCAGTAGAAGTATCCGAAGTACATCAGGAGGCATTCTGTGATCTATAGAACTTCAGAGTGTTGATGAAACACAGAAACTGCATCGTGATTGATCAGAATAGGTACCATGCTGTTTTTTCTCCATGGGAGTAATTTCTCTAACTGTCTAGGCTTTGATCGATTAATGAGAGTCCAGTTGTAGTATTACAGTATTCTGTAATCTGTGGTCCTTGAGAGTGTTGATGAACACAGATATTGCATCGGAATTGATTACAACAGGCACCATGCCGACTTTTCTCCATGGGTGTAATGTCTCGAACAGTCTACGTTTTGATCGATCCCGGGAAGACCAGTATTATTATCCGAAGCACATCTGGAGGGATTCTGTAATCTGTGGACGTTCAGTGTGTTGATGAAAGACAGAATTTTCATAGAGGTTGAATGCAATAGGCACCATACCAATTTTTCTCCATGGTAGTAATGTCTCACACTGTCTACGTTTTGATCGATTCCTCGGAGACCAGTAGTAGTATCCGAAGCACATCTGGAGGCATTCTGTCATCTTTGGACCTTCAGAATGTTGATGAAACACAGAAATTTCATCATCATTGAATACAACTGGCACCATGCCGATTTTCTCCATGGTAGTAATGTCTCAAACTGTCTACGCTTTGATTGATTGCAGGAAGACCAGAAGTAGTATCCGAAGCACATCTGGAGGCATTCTGTAATCTGTGGACCTTCAGAGTGTTCATGAAACACAGATATTGCTTCGGGATTTAATACAACAGGGACAATGCCGACTTTTCTCCATTCGAGGAGTGTCTCAAACTGTCTACGTTTTGATCGATTCCTGGGGGACCCGTAGAAGTATCCGAAGCATATCTGGAGGCATTCTGTAATCTGTGGACCTTCAAAGCGTTGATGAAACACAGAACTTTTATCGAGATTGAATACACCATACCAACTTTTCTCCATGGTAGTAATGTCTTAAACTGTCTACGCTTTGTTCGATTCCAGGAGGACGAGCGGTAGTATCCGAAGCACATCTGGAGGCATTCTGTAATCTGCGGTCCTTCAGAGTGCTGGTGAAACACAGAAACTGCATTTTGATTGATTACAACAGTCACCATGCCGACTTTTTCCCATGGGAGTAATGTCTCGAACTGTCTACGTTTCGATCGATTTCTGGAAGACCAGTAGTAGTATCCGAAGCATATCTGGAGTCATTCTGAAATCTGTGGAAGTTCAGAGTGTAGATGAAACACAGAAATTTCATCGAGATTGAATACAACAGGCATCATGATGACTTTTCTGAATGAGAGTAATGTCTCAAATTGTGTACACTATGATCAATTCCTGGGAGACCAGTAGAAGTATCCGAAGTACATCAGGAGGCATTCTGCAATCTGTAGAAATTCAGAGTGTTGATGTAACACAGAAATTGCATCGGGATTGATTACAACAGGCACCATTCCGACTTTTCTCCATGGGGGTAATGTCTCGAACTGTCTTCGCTTTGATCGATCCCTGGAAGACCAGCAGTAGTATCCGAAGAACATCGGGAATCATTCTGTAATCTGTGGACCTTCCGAGTGTTGACGAAACACAGAAATTTCATCGAGATTAAATACAACAGGGACCATGCCGAGTTTTCTCTATGGTACTAATGTCTTATACTGTCCACACTTTGATCGAATCCTGGATGACCAGTAGTAGTTAATGAAGCACATCGGGAATCATTCTGTAATCTGTGGACGTTAAGAGTGTTGATGAAACACAGAAATTTCATCGAGATTGAATACAACAGGCACCATGCCGACTTTCTCCATGATAGTAATGTCTCATACTGTCGACGCCTTGATCGATTCCGCTAAGACCAGTAGTAGTATCCGAAGCACATCTGGAGTCATTCTGAAATCTGTGGAAGTTCAGAGTGTAGATGGAACACAGAAATTTCACCGAGATTGAATACAACAGGCACCATGACGACTTTTCTGAATGAGAGTAATGTCTCAAACTGTGTACACTATGATCGAGTCCTGGGAGACCAGTAGTGTTATCCGAATCTCATCTGGAAGCATTCTGTAATCTGTAGAACTTCAGAGTGTTGATGAAACACAGAAACTGCATCGGGATTGATCAGAATAGGTGCCATGCTGTTTTATCTCCATGGGAGTAATGTCTCAAACTGTCTACGCTTTTATCGATTCCTGGAAGACCAGTAGTAGTATCCTAAGCACATCTGGAGGCATTCTGTAATCTGTGGACCTTCAGACTGTTCACGAAATACAGAATTTGCAACGGGATTGAATACAACCGGCACCGTGCCGACATTTCTCCATAGGAGTAAGGTCTCAAATTTTCGACGCTTTGATCGATTCCTATGAGACCAGTAGTAGTATCCAAAGCATATCTGGAGGCATTCTGTAATCTGTGGACCTTCAGAGCGTTGATGAAACACAGAACTTTTATCGAGATTGAATACAACAGGCACCATGCCGACTTTCTCAATGGTAGTAATGTCTCATACTGTCTATACTGTCTACGATTTGATCGATTTCTCTAAGACCAGTAGTAGTATTCGAAGCACATCTGGAGGCATTCTGTAATCTGTGGCCCTTCAGACTGTTGATGAAACACAGAAATTGCAACAAGATTGAATAGAACAGGCCCCGTTACGACTTCTCTCCATAGGGGTAAGGTCTCAAACTTTCTACGCTTTGATCGATTCCTGGGATACCAGTAGTAGTATCCGAAGCACATATGGAGGCATTCTGTAATCTGTGGACCTTCAGAGTGTTGATGAAACACAGGAATTGCATCGGGATTGATTACAAAAGGCACCATGCCGACTTTTCTCCATGGTTGTAATGTATCGAACTGTCTACGCTTTGATCGATCCCTGGAAGACCAGTAGTATTATCCGAAGCACATCTGGAGGCATTCTGTAATCTGTGGACGTTCAGAGTGTTGATGAAAGACAGAAATTTAATAGAGTTTGAATACAATAGGCACCATACCAATTTATCTCCATGGTGGTAATGTCTCACAGTGTCTACGTTTTGATCGATTCCTCGGAGTCCAGTAGTAGTATCCGAAGACATCTGGAGGCATTCTGTAATCTGTGTACCTTCAGAGTGTTGATGAAACACAGAAACTGCATCGGGATTAATAAGAACAGGTACCATGCCGACTTTTCCCAATGGGAGTAATGTCTCAAACTTTCTACGCTTTGATCGATTCCTGGGAGACCTATAGTAGTATCCGAAGCACATCTGGAGGCAGTCTGTAATCTGTGGACCTTCAGAGTGTTGATGAAACACAGAAATTTCATCGAGATTGAGTACAACAATCACCATGCCGACTTTTCTCCATGCCAGTAATGTCTCAAACTGTCTACACTTTGATCGATTCCTGGAAGACCAGTAGTAGTATCCGAAGCACATCAGGAGGCATTCTGTAATCTGTGGACAATCAGAGTGTTGATGAAGCATAGAAATTGCTTCGGGATTGATTACAACAGGGACCATGCCGACTTTTCTTCTTGGGTGTAATGTCTCGAACTGTCTACGCTTTGATCGATCCCTGGAAGTCTACTAGTAGTATCCGAAGCACATCTGGAGGCATTCGGTAATCTGTATACGTTCAGAGTGTTGATGAAACACAGAAATTGCATGGGGATTGAATACAACAGGCAGCTTGCCGTTTTTTGTCCATGGGAGTAATGTCTCAAACTGTCTACGCTTTAATCGATTAACGAGAGTCCAGTTGTAGTATCCGAACCATATCTGCAGGCATTCTGTAATCTGTGGACCTACAGAGTGTTGATGAAACAGAGAAATTTCATCGAGATTGAATATAACATTCACCATAACAACTTTTCTCCATGGTGGTAATGTCTCAAACTGTCTACGCTTTGATCGCTAACTGGAAGACCAGTAGTAGTATCTGGAGAACATCGGGAGGCATTCTGTAATCTGTGGACCTTCAGAGTGTTGATGAAACACAGAAATTGCATCGGGATTGATTACAAAAGGCACCATGCCGAATTGACTCCATGGTTGTAATGTATCGAACTGTCTACGCTTTGATCGATCCCTGGAAGACCAGTGGTATTATCCGAAGCACATCTGGAGGCATTCTGTAATCTGTGGACGTTCAGAGTGTTGATGAAAGACAGAAATTTAATAGAGTTTGAATACAATAGGCACCATACCAATTTATCTCCATGGTAGTAACGTCTAACACTGTCTACGTTTTGATCGATTCCTCGGAGTCCTGTAGTAGTATCCGAAGACATCTGGAGGCATTCTGTAATCTGTGTACCTTCACAGTGTTGATGAAACACAGAAACTGCATCGGGATTAATAAGAACAGGTACCATGCCGACTTTTCCCAATGGGAGTAATGTCTCAAATTGTCTACGCTTTGATCGATTCCTGGGAGACCATTAGTAGTATCCGAAGCACATCTGGAGGCAGTCTGTAATCTGTGGACCTTCAGAGTGTTGATGAAACAAAGAAATTTCATCGAGATTGAATACAACAATCACCATGCCGACTTTTCTCCATGCCACTAATGTCTCAAATTGTCTACACTTTGATCGATTCCTATAAGACCAGTAGTAGTATCCGAAGCACATCTGGAGGCATTCTGTAATCTGTGGACATTCAGAGTGTTGATGAAGCATAGATATTGTATCGGGATTGATTACAACAGGGACCATGCCGACTTTTCTTCTTGGGTGTAATGTCTCGAACTGTCTACGCTTTGTTCGATCCCTGGAAGACCCCTAGTAGTATCCGAAGCACATCTGGAGGCATTCGGTAATCTGTATACGTTCAGTGTGTTGATGAAACACAGAAAATGCTTTGAGAATGATTACAACAGGCACCATGCTGACTTTTCCCCATGGGAGTAATGTCTCGAACTTTCTATGTTTTGATTGATTCCTGGAATACAAGTAGTAGTATCCGAAGCACATCGGGAGTCATTCTGTAATCTGTGGACGTTAAGAGTGTTGATGAAACACAGAAATTTCATCGAGATTGAATACATCACTCACCATGCTGACTTTCTCCATGGTAGTAATGTCTCATACTGTCTACGCTTTGATCGGTTAATCTAAAACCAGTAGTAGTATCCGAAGCACATCTGGAGGCATTCTGTAATCTGTGGACGTTCAGAGTGTTGATGAAACACAGAAATTGTATCGGGATTGATTACAACAGGCACCATGCCGACTTTTCTCCATGGGTGTAAAGTCTCGAACTGTCTACACTTTGATCGATTCCTGGGAGACCTGTAGACGTATCTCAACCTCCTATGGAGGCATTCTGTAATCTGTAGACATTCAGAGTGTTGATGAAACACAGAGACTGCATCAGGATTGATTAGAACATTTACCATGCCGACTTATGTCCATAGTAGTAATGTCTCAAACTGTCTACGCATTGATCGATTCCTGGAAGACCAGAAGTAGTATTCGAAGCACATCTGGAGTCATTCTGTAATCTGTGGACCTTCAGAGTGTTGATGAAACACAGAAATTGCAATGGGATTCAATAGAACAGGCCCCGTTACGACTTTTCTCCATAGGAGTAAGGTGTCAAACCTTCTACGCTTCCATCGATTCCTGATAGACCAGTAGTAGTATCCGATGCACATCTGGAGGCATTCTGTAATCTGTGGACCTTCAGATTGTTGATGAAACACAGAAATTGCTTCAGGATTGAATACAACAGGCGCCATGGCGACATTTCTCCGTAGGAGTAAGGTCTCAGACTTTTGACGCTATGATCAATTCCTATGAGACCAGTAGAAGTATCCGAAGTACATCCTGAGGCATTCTGTATTGTGTAGAACTTCAGAGTGTTGGTGAAACACAGATACTGCATCGGGATTGATCAGAACAGGTACCCTGCCGACTTTTCCCCATGGGAGTAATGTCTCAAACTGTCTACGCTTTGATATATTCCTGGGAGACCAGCAGTAGTATCCCAAGCACATCTGGAGGCATTCTGTAATCTGTGGACGTTCAGAGTGTTGATGAAACACAGAGATTGCATCTTGATTGAATTTAACAGGCACAATGCTGATATTTCTCCTCGGGAGGAATGTCTCAAAATGTCTACGCTTCGATTGATTCCTGGGATACAAGTATCCGAAGCACACCTGGAGGCATTCTGTAATCTGTAGAGCTTCTGAGTGTTGATGAAACACAGAATTTGCAACGGGATTGAATAGAACAGGCCCCGTTACGACTTTTCTCCATAGGAGTAAGGTATCAAATTTTCAACGCCTCGATCGATTCCTGGGGGACCAGTAGTATTATCCAAAGCACATCAGGAGGCATTCTGTAATCTGTGGACCTTCAGAGTGTTGAAGAAACACAAAAATTGCATCGGGATTGATTTGAACAGGCAACATGCTGACTTTTCTCCATGGGTGTAATGTCTCAAGCTGTCCACGCTTTGATCGATCCCTGGAAGGCCCGTAGTAGTATCCGAACCACACCTGGAGGCATTCGGTAATCTGTGGACGTTTAGAGTGTTGATGAAACACAGAAATTGCATGGGAACTGAATACAACAGGCAGCTTGCCGTTTTTGTCCATGGGAGTGATGTCTCAAACTGTCTACGCTTTTATTGATTCCTGGGTTACAAGTATCCGAACACACCTGGAGGCATTCTGTAATCTGTACACCTTCAGAGTGTTGATGATACACAGAAACGGCATCGGGATTCATCAGAGTAGGTAACATGCTGTCTTTTATCCGAGGGAGTAATGTCTCAAACTGTCTACGCCTTAATCGATTAATGAGAGTTCAGTTGTAGTATCCGAACCATATCTGGAGGCATTCTGTAATCTGTGGACCTTCAGAGTGTTGATGAAACACAGAAACTGCATCTGGATTGATCAGAACAGGTACCATGCTGACTTTTCTCCATGGGAGTAATGTCTCAAACTGTCTACGCTTTGATTGATTGCTGGGATTCAAGTATCCGAAGCACACCTGGAGGCATTCTGTAATCTGTAGACGTTCAGAGTGTTGCTAAAACACAGAAACTGCATAGGGATTGTTCAGAACAGATACCATGCTTACTTTTCTCCATGGGAGTAATGCCTCAAACTGTCTACGTTTTTATCGATTCCTGGGAGTCCAGTCACAGTATCCTAAGCATATCTGGAGGCATTCTGTTATCTGTGGACCTTCATAGTGTTGATGAAACACAGAAATTTCATAGAGATTGAATACAACAGGCAGAATGCCGATTTTTCTCCATGGGAGTAATGTTTCAAACTAGCTACGATTTGAACTCTTACTGGAAGAACAGTATTAGTATCCGAAGCACATCGGAAGGCATTCTGTAATCTGTGAACTTTCAGAGTGTTGATGAAACAAGAAATTGCAACGGGATTGAATAGAACAGGCCCCGTGACGACTTTTCTCCATAGGAGTATTGTCTCAACTGACTACGTTTTGATCGATTCCTGGGAGTCCAGTTGCAGCATCCGAAGCATATCTGGAGGCATTCTGTAGGCTGTGGACCTTCAGAGTGTTGATGAAACACAGAAATTTCATCGAGATTGAATACCACAGGCACCAGTCCAACTTTTCTCCATGTTAGTAATGTCTCAAACTGTCTACGCTTTGTTCGATTTATGGAAGACGAGTAGTAGTATCCGAAGCACATCTGGAGGCATTCTGTAATCTGTGGACCTTCAGAGTGTTGGTGAAACACAGAAATTGCATTTTTATTGATTACAACTGTCACAATGCCGACTACCCCCATGGGAGTGATGTCTCGAACTGTCTACGTTTTTAACGACTTCTGGAAGACCTGTAGTAGTATTCGAAGCACATATGGAGTCATTCTGTATTCTGTGGACGTTCAGAGTGTTGGTGAAACACAGAAATTGCATCGGGATTGCATACAACAGGCACTATGCCGACTTTTCCCCATGGGTGTAATGTCTCAAGCTGTCCACGCTTTGATCGATCCCTGGAAGACCCGTAGTAGTATCCAAGCACATCTGGCGCCATTCGGTAATCTGTGGACGTTCAGAGTGTTGATGAAACAAAGAAATTGCATGGGGATTGAATACAACAGGCAGCTTGCTGTTTTTTCTCCATGGTAGTAATGTCTCAAACTGTCTGCGCTTTTATTGATTCCTGGGTTACAAGTATCCGAAGCACACCTTTAGGCATCCTGTAACTGTACACCTTCAGAGAGTTGATGAAACACAGAAACGGCATCGGTATTGATCAGAGTAGGTACCATGCTGCCTTTTATACGAGGGAGTGATGTCTCAAACTGTCTACGCTTTAATCGATTAATGAGAGTCCAGTTGTAGCATCCGAACCATATCTGGAGGCATTCTGTAATCTGTGGACCTAAAGAGTGTTGATGAAACACAGACATTTCATCGAGATTGAATACAACAGGCACCATAACAACTTTTCTCCATGGTAGTAATGTCTCAAACAGTCTACGGTTTGATCAATTCCTGGAAGACCAGAAGTAGTATCCGAAGCACATCTGGAGGCATTCTGTAATCTGTGGACCTTCAGATTGTTGATGAAACACAGAAATTGTTTCGGGATTGAATACAACAGGCACCGTGCCGTCTTTTCTCCATATAAGTAATGTCACAGACTTTCGACGCTTTGATCGATTCCAATGAGACCAGTAAAAGTATCCGAAGTACATCCTGAGGCATTCTGTAATCTGTAGAACTTCAGAGTGTTGGTGAAAAACAGAAACTGCATCGGGATTGATCAGAACAGGTACCATGCCGACTATTCCCCATGGGAGTAACGTCTCAAACTGTCTACGCTTTGATGTATTCCTGGGAGTCCAGTAGTAGTATCCGAAGCACATCTGGACGCATTCTGTAACCTGTACACCATCAGAGTGTTGATGAAACACAGAAATTTCATCGACATTGAATACAACAATCACCATGCCGACTTTTCTCCATGCCAGTAATGTCTCAAGCTATCTACGCTTTGATCGATTCCTGAAAGACCAGTAATAGTATCCGAAGTACATCTGAAGGCATTCTGTAATCTGTGGACCTTCAGAGTGTTGATGAGACACACAAATTGCAACGGGATTGAATAGAACAGGCCCCGTTACGACTCTTCTCCATTGGAGTAAGGTCTCAAACTTTCAACGCTTCGATCGATTCCTGGGAGACCAGTAGTAGTATCCGAAGCACATCTGTAGGCATTCTGTAATATGTGGACATACCGAGTGTTGATGAAACACACAAATTTCATCGAGATTGAATACATCAGGCACATTGCCGAGTATTCTCCATGGTAGTAATGTCTCATACGGTCTACGCTTTGATCGGTTAATCTGAGACCAGTAGTTGTATCCGAGCACATCTGGAGGCATTCTGTAGTCTGTGGACCTTCAGAGTGTTCATGAAATACAGAAATTGCAACGGGATTGAATACAACAGCCACCGTAACGACTTTTCTCCATAGGAGTAAGGTCTCAAACTTTCGACGCTTTGATCGATCCTTGGAAGACCAGTAGTAGTATTCGAAGCACATCTGGAGGCATTCTGTAATCTGTGGACGTTCAGAATGTTGATGAAACATAGAAATTGCATCGGGATTGAATACAAGAGTCACAATGCCGACTTTTCTCCATGGGAGGAATGTCTCAAACTGTCGACGCTTTGATTGATTCCTGGGATACAAGTATCCGAAGCACACCTGGAGGCATTCTGTAATCTGTAGACCTTCAGAGTGTTGATGAAACACAGAAATTGCATCGGGATTGATTACAACAGGCACCATGCCGACTTTTCTCCATGGGTGTAAAGTCTCGAACTGTCTACGATTTGATCGATTCCTGGAATACCAGTAGTAGTATCCGAAGCACATCTGGAGTCATTCTGTAATCTGTAGACTCTTAGAGTGTTGATGAAACACAGAAATTTTATCGACAATGAATACAACAGGCACCATGCCGACTTTCTCCATGGTAGGAATGTCTCATAATGCCCTCGCTTTGATCGATTCCTCTAAGACCAGTAGTAGTATCCGAAGCACATCTGGAGGCATTCTGTAATCTGTAGACCTTCAGAGTGTTGATGAAACATAGAAACTGCATCTGCATTGATCAGTACAGGTACCATGCTGACTTTTCCCCTGTCAGTAATGTCTCGTACTGTCTAGGATTTGATCGATTCCTGGAATATCAGTAGTAGTATCCGAAGCACATCTGGAGGCATTCTGTAATCTGTAGACTTTCAGAGTGTTCATGAAATACAGAAATTGCAACGGGATTGAATTCAACAGGCACCGTGCCGACTTTTCTCCATAGGAGTAAGGTCTCAAACTTTCGACGCTTTGATCGATTGCTGGGAGACCAGTAGTGGTAGCCGAAGCTCATCTGGAGTCATTCTGTAATCTGTGGACGTTCAGAGTGTTGATTAAACACAGAAATTTCATCGACATTGAATACAACAATCACAATGCCGACTTTTCCCATGCGAGTAATGTCTCAAACGGTCTACGCTTTGATCGATTCCTGGAAGACCAGACTTAGTATCCGAAGCACATCTGGAGGCATTCTGTAATCTGTGGACCTGCAGAGTGTTGATACAGACATTGCATCGGGATTGAATACAACAGGCAGCATGCCGACTTTTCTCCATGGGAGTAATGTCTCAAACTGTCTACGCTTTGATTGATTCGTGGGATACAAGTATCCGAAGCAAACCTGCAGGCATTCTGTAATCTGTAGACCTTCAGTGTGTTGATGAAACACAGAAACTGCATCTGGATTGATCAGAACAGGTGCCATGCTGACTTTTCTCCATGGGAGTAATGTCTCAAACGGACTACGTTTTGAAAGATTCCTGGGAGCCCAGTTGCAGTATCCGAAGCATATCTGGAGGCATTCTGTAATCTGTGGACCTTCAGAATGTTGATGAAACACAGAAATTTCATCGAGATTGAATACAAAAGGCACCAAACCAACTTTTCGCGATGGTAGTAATGTCACAAACTGTCTACGCTTTGTTAGATTCCTGGAAGACGAGTAGTAGTATCCGAAGCCCATCTGGAGGCATTCTGTAATCTGTGGACCGTCAGAGTGTTGGTGAAACACAGAAATTGCATTTTGATTGATTACAATAGTCACCATGCCGACTTTTCCCCATGGGAGTAGTGTCTCGATCTATCTACGTTTTGATCGATTTCTGGAAGACCATTAGTAGTATCCGAAGCACATCTTTATACATTCTGTAATCTGTGGACCTTCAGAGTGTTGATAAATCACAGAAATTGCATGGGGATTGATTACAACAGTCACCATGCCGACTTTCTCCATAGGAGTAACGTCTCAAACTTTCGACGCTTTGATCGATTCCTGGGAGACCCGTAGTAGTATCCGAAGCATATCTGGAGGCATTCTGTAATCTTTATACCTTCAGAGTGTTGATGAAACACAAAAATTGCATTTTGATTGATTACAACAGTCACCATGCCCACTTTTCCCCATGGGAGTAATGTCTCGAACTTTCTACGTTTTGATCGATTTCTGGAAGACCAGTAGTAGTATCCGAAGCTCATCTGGAGTCACTCTGTAATCTGTGGACATTCAGAGTGTTAATGAAACACAGAAATTGCATCAATATTGATTAGAACAGGCACCATGAGGAATTTTCTCCATGGGTGTAATGTCTCAAATTGTCTACGCCTTGATCGATTATTGGAAGAGAAGTATTTTTTCCAAAACAGTTCTGGAGGCATTCTGTAATCCGTGGACCTTCAGTGTGTTGATGAAACACAGAAATTACATCGGGATTGAATACATCATGCACCATGCGAACTTTTTCCATGGCAGTAATGTCTTAAACTGCCTACGGTTTGATCGAATTCTGCAAGACCAGTAGTAGTTTCCGAAGCACCTCTGGACTTTCAGATTGTTGATGAAACACATTTATTGCATCGGGATTGAATACAACAGGCACCATACGGACTTTTCTCCATGGGATTAATGTCTCAAATTGTCTACGATTTGATCGATTATTGGTAGAAAAGTAGTTTTTCCGAATCACTTCTGTAGAACTTCTGTAACCTGTGGACCTTCAGAGTGTTGATGAAACACAGAAATTGCACCGGGATCGAAGACAACAGGCACCATGTAGACCTTTCTCCATGGGATTAATGGCTAAACTGTCTACGATTTGATCGAGTCGTGGAAGACCAGTAGTAGTTTCGTAAGCACATCTGGAAGCATTCTGTAATTTGTGTACCCTCAGAGTGCTGCTGAAACACAGAAACTGCATCGGAATCAAATACAAAAGGCACCATGTGTACTTTTCTCCATGGGAGTAATGTCTCAAACTGTCTACGTTTTGATCGAATTCTGGAAGAATATTAGTAGCTTCTGAAGCACATCTGTAGGCATTCTGTAATCTGAGGACATTCAGAGTGTTTATGAAACACATAAATTGCATCGGGATTTAATACAACATGCTCCATGCGGACGTTTATCCATGGGAGTAATGTCTACAACTGTTTACGTTTTTGATCGATTACTGGAAGACCAGTAGTAGTTTCCAAAGAACATCTGCTAGGCATTCTGTAATCTGTGGACCTTCTGAGTGTTCACAATACACAGAAATTGCATCGGAATTGAATACAACAGGCACCATGCGGACTTTTCTCCGTAAGAGTAATGTCTCGAACTGTCTACCTTTTGATCGAATTCTGGATGACTAGTAGTAGCTTCCGAAGCACATCTGGAGGCATTCTGTAATCTGAGGACATTCAGAGTGTTACTGAAACACATAAATTGCATCGGGATTTAATACAACAGACACCATGCGGACTTTTCTCCATTAGAGTAATGTCTGAAACTGACAACGCTTTGATGGATTACAGGAAGACCAGTAGTAGTTTCCGAAGCACATCTGGATGCATTCTGTAATCTGTCTACCTCAGAGTGTTGATGAAACACAGAAATGGCATCGGGATTGAATACAACAGGCACCATGACGTCTTATCTCCGTGGGAATAATGTTTCAAACTGTTTACGTTTTGATCGATTTATCGAAGACCAGTAGTAGTTTCCGAAGCTCATCTGGATGCATTCTGTAATCTGTCTACCTTCAGAGTCTTGATGAAACACAGAAATTGCATCGGGATTGAATACAAGAGGCACAATGCGGACTTTTCTCCATGGGAATAATGTTTCAAACTGTTTACGTTTTGATCGATTTCTGGAAGACAAGTAGTAGTTTCCAAAGAACATCTGGATGCATTCTGTAATCTGTGGACCTTCAGAGAGTTGATGAAACGCAGAAATTGCATCGGCATTTAATAGGACTGGCAACATGTGGACTTATCTTCATGGGATTAATGTCTCAAACAGACTACGATTTGATCGATTACAGGAAGACCAGTAGTAGTTTCCGAAGCACATCTGGATGCATTCTGAATCTGTCTATCTTCAGAGTGTTGATCAAACACAGAAATTGCATCGGGATTGAATACAACGGGCACCATGCAGACTTTTCTACATGGGAATTATGTTTCAAACTGTCTACGTTTAGATCGATTTCTGGAAGACCTGTAGTAGTTTCCGAAGCATATCTGGAGGCATTCTGTAATCTGTGGACCTTCAGAGTGTTGTTGAAACAGAAATTGCATCGGGATTGAATAGAATATGCTCCGTGCGGACTTTTCTCCATGGGAGTAATTTGTCATAGTGTCCCCGTTTTGATCGATTTCTGGAAGACCCGTAGTGTCCCAAGCTCATATGGAGGTATTCTGTAGTCTGTGGACCTTCAGAGTGTTGATGAAACACAGAATATGCATCGGGATTGAATACAACAGGCACTATGCAGACTTTTCTCCATGGGTGTAATGTCTCAAAAGGGCTACGGTTTGATTGAATTCTGGAAGACCTGTAGTAGTTTCCGAAGCACATCTGGAGACATTCTGTAATCTTGGCTCTTCAGAGTGTTGATGAAACACAGAAATTGCCTCGGGATTGAATACAGCAGGCACCATGCTGTCTTTCCTCCATGGGAGTAATGTCTCAAACAGTATACGCCTTGATCGATTCCTGGAAGCCAGTAGTAGTTTTCTAAGCACATGTGGAGGCATTCTGCAATCTGTGGAGCTTCAGAGTGGTGATGAAACACAGAAATTGCATCGGGATTGAATACAACAATCACCAAGAGGACTTTTCTCCATGGGAGTAATGTCTCAAATTGTCTTCGCTTTGATTGTTCCCTGGAAGTCCAGTAGTAGTTTCCGAAGCACATCTGGAGGATTTCTGAAAACTGTGGACCTTGAGAGTGTTCATGAAATACAGAAAATGCATCGGAATTTAATAGAACATGCACCATGTGGACGTATATACATGGGATTAATGTCTCAAACTCTCTACGATTTGATCGATTCCTGCAAGACCAGTGGTAGTTTCCGAAGCACATCTGGATTCATTCTGTAATCACTGGATACTCAGATTGTTGATGAAACACAGAAATAGCATCGGGATTTAATACAACAGGCACCTTGCGGACTTTTCTCCGTGGGAGTAATGTCTCAAACTGCCTACGCTTTGATCGATTCCTGGAAGACCAGTAGTAGTTTTAGAAGCCCATGTGGAGGCATTCTGTTATCTGTGTGACTTTCAGTGTGTTGATAAAACACAGAAATTGCATCGGGATTGAATACAATAGGCACCATGCCGACGTTTCTCCATGGTTTGTGATGTCTCAAATCGTCTACACTTTGATTGATTCCTGGAAAGCCAGTATAAGTTTCCGAAGCACATCTAGAGGCATTCATTAGTCTGTATACCTCCAGAGGTTTGATGAAACGCAGATATTGCATCAGGATTGAATACAACAGGCACCATGCGGACTTTTCTCCATTGGACTAATGTCTCAAACTGACTACGCTTTGATCGATTCCTGGAAGACCAGTAGTAGTTTCCGATGCCCATCTGGAGGCATTCTGCATTCTGTCCACCGTCAGAGTGTTGATCAAACACAGAAATTGCATCGGGATTGAATACAAGTGGCACGATGAGGACTTTTCTGCATGGGAATAATGTCTCAAACTGTCTTCGTTTTGATCGATTCCTTGTAGACCAGTAGAAGTTTCCTTAGCACATCTGGAGACATTCTGTAATCTGTGGACCTTCAGAGTGTTGATGAAACACAGAAATTACATCGGGATTGAATACAATAGGCACCATGCCGTCTTTTCTACATGGGATTAATGTCTCAAACTGTCTACGTTATGATCGATTCCTGTAAGACCAGTTGTAGTTTCCGAAGCCCATGTGGAGTCATTCTGTAATCTGTGGACCTTCAGAGTGTTGATGAAACACAGAAATTGCATCAGGATTGACTACAACAGGCACCATGCGGACGTTTCTCCATGGGAGTAATGTGTCAAACTGTCTACGTTTTGATCGTTCCCTGGAAGACCAGTAGTAGTTGCCGAAGCACATCTGGAGGCTTTCTGAAATCTGTGGACCTTCAGAGAGTTGATGAAATACAGAAAATGCATCAGCATTTAATACAACAATCACCATGTGGGCTTTTTTCCATGGGAGTAATATCTCAAAGTGTCTACGCTTTGATAGTTCACTGGAAGACGAGTAGTAGTTTCCGAAGCATAACTGGAGGCATTCTGTAATCTGTGGACCTTCAGAGTTTTGAGGAAACACGTAAATTGTGTCAAGATTGAATAAAACAGGCACCTAGCAGACTTTTCTCGATTGGAGTAATGTCTCAAACAGTCTACGCTTCGATCGATTCCTGGAAGACCAGTAGTAGTTTCCGAAGCACATCTGGAAGCATTCTGTAATCTGTGGACGTTCAGAGTGTTGATGAAACACAGAAATTGCATCAAGATTGAATACAACAGGCACCTACATCTACATCTACATCTACATGACTACTCTTCAATTCACATTTAAGTGCTTGGCAGAGGGTTCATCGATTCTCAATCATACTATCTCTCTACTATTCCTTTCCCGAACAGCGAGCGGGAAAAACGAACACCTAAACCTTTCTGTTCGAGCACTGATTTCTCTTATTTTATTTTGATGATCATTCCTACCTATGTAGGTTGGGCTCAACAAAATATTTTCGCATTCGGAAGAGAAAGTTGGTGACTGAAATTTCGTAAAAAGGTCTCGCCGCGCGGAAAATCGTCTATGCTGTTATGACTTCCATCCCAACTCGTGTATCATATCTGCCACACTCTCTCCCCTATAACGCGATAATACAAAACGAGCTGCCCTTTTTTGCATCCTTTAGATGTCCTCCGTCAATCCCACCTGGTAAGGATCCCACACCGCGCAGCAATATTCTAACAGAGGACTAACGAGTGTAGTGTAAGCTGTCTCTTTAGTGGACTTGTTGCATCTTCTAAGTGTCCTGCCAATGAAACGCAACCTTTGGCTCGCCTTCCCGACAATATTATCTATGTGGTCCTTCCAACTGGAGTTCTTCGTAATTTTAACACCCAGGTACTTAGTTGAATTGACAGCCTTGAGAATTGTACTATTTATCGAGTAATCGAATTCCAACGGATTTCTTTTGGAACTCATGTGGATCATCTCACACTTTTCGTTATTTAGCGTCAACTGCCACCTGACACACCATACAGCAATATTTTCTAAATCGCTTTGCAGCTGATACTGGTCTTCGGATGACCTTACTAGACGGTAAATTACAGCATCATCTGCGAACAGTCTAAGAGAACTGCTCAGATTGTCACCCAGGTCATTTATATAGATCAGGAACAATAGAGGTCCCAGGACGCTTCCCTGGGGAACACCTGATATCACTTCAGTTTTACTCGATGATTTGCCGTCTATTACTACGAACTGCGACCTTCCTGACAGGAAATTACGAATCCAGTCGCACAACTGAGACGATACCCCATAGCTCCGCAGCTTGATTAGAAGTCGCTTGTGAGGAACGGTGTCAAAAGCTTTCCGGAAATCTAGAAATACGGAATCAACTTGATATCCCCTGTCGATAGCGGCCATTACTTCGTACGAATAAAGAGCTAGCTGCGTTGCACAAGAGCGATGTTTTCTGAAGCCATGCTGATTACGTGTCAATAGATCGTTCCCTTCGAGGTGATTCATAATGTTTGAATACAGTATATGCTCCAAAACCCTACTCCAAACCGACGTCAACGATATAGGTCTGTAGTTAAATGGATTACTCCTACTACCCTTCTTGAACACTGGTGCGACCTGCGCAATTTTCCAATCTGTAGGTACAGATCTATCGGTGAGCGAGCGGTTGTATATGAATGCTAAGTAGGGAGCTATAGTATCAGCGTAATCTGAAAGGAACCTAATCGGTATACAATCTGGACCTGAAGTCTTGCCCGTATCAAGCGATTTGAGTTGCTTCGCAACCCCTAAGGTATCTTGTTGTTGTTGTTGTCTTCAGTCCTGAGACTGGTTTGATGCAGCTCTCCATGCTACTCTGTCCTGTGCAAGCTGCTTCATCTCCCAGTACCTACTGCAACCTACATCCTTCTGAATCTGCTTAGTGTACTCATCTCTCGGTCTCCCTCTACGATTTTTACCCTCCACGCTGCCCTCCAATGCGAAATTTGTGATCCCTTGATGCCTCAAAACATGTCCTACCAACCGATCCCTTCTTCTAGTCAAGTTGTGCCACAAACTTCTCTTCTCCCCAATCCTATTCAATACCTCCTCATTAGTTACGTGATCTATCCACCTTATCTTCAGTATTCTTCTGTAGCACCACATTTCGAAAGCTTCTATTCTCTTCTTGTCCAAACTAGTTATCGTCCATGTTTCACTTCCATACATGGCTACACTCCAAACAAATACTTTCAGAAACGACTTCCTGATACATAAATCTATATTCGATGTTAACAAATTTCTCTTCTTCAGAAACGCTTTCCTTGCCATTGCCAGTCTACATTTTATATCCTCTCTACTTCGACCATCATCAGTTATTTTACTTCCTAAATAGCAAAACTCCTTTACTAATTTAAGTGTCTCATTTCCTAATCTAATTCCCTCGGCATCACCCGATTTCATTTGACTACATTCCATTATCCTCGTTTTGCTTTTGTTAATGTTCATCTTATATCCTCCTTTCAAGACACTGTCCATTCCGTTCAACTGCTCTTCCAAGTCCTTTGCCGTCTCTGACAGAATTACAATGTCATCGGCGAACCTCAAAGTTTTTACTTCGTCTCCATGAATTTTAATACCTACTCCAAATTTTTCTTTTGTTTGCTTTACTGGTTGCTCAATATACAGATTGAATAACATCGGGGAGAGGCTACAACCCTGTCTCACTCCTTTCCCAACCACTGCTTCCCTTTCATGCCCCTCGACTCTTATTACTGCCATCTGGTTTCTGTACAAATTATAAATAGCCTTTCGCTCCCTGTATTTTACCCCTGCCACCTTTAGAATTTGAAAAAGAGTATTCCAGTCAACATTGTCAAAAGCTTTCTCTAAGTCTACAAATGCTAGAAACGTAGGTTTGCCTTTTCTTAATCTTTCTTCTAAGATAAGTCGTAAGGTCAGAATTGCCTCACGTGTTCCAACATTTCGACGGAATCCAAACTGATCCTCCCCGAGGTCTGCATCTACCAGTTTTTCCATTCGTCTGTAAAGAATTCGCGTTAGTATTTTGCAGCCGTGGCTTATTAAACTGATAGTACGGTAATTTTCACATCTGTCAGCACCTGGTTTCTTTGGGATTGGAATTATTATATTCTTCTTGAAGTCTGAGGGTATTTCGCCTGTCTCATACATCTTGCTCACCAGCTGGTAGAGTTTTGTCATGACTGGCTCTCCCAAGGCCGTCAGTAGTTCTAATGGAATGTTGTCTACTCCGGGGGCCTTGTTTTGACTCAGGTCTTTCAGTGCTCTGTCAAACTCTTCACGCAGTATCGTATCTCCCATTTCGTCTTCATCTACATCCTCTTCTATTTCCATAATATTGTCCTCAAGTACATCGCCCTTGTATAAACCTTCTATATACTCCTTCCACCTTTCTGCCTTCCCTTCTTTGCTTAGAACTGGGCTGCCATCTGAGCTCTTGATATTCATACACGTGGTTCTCTTCTCTCCAAAGGTCTCTTTAATTTTCCTGTAGGCAGTATCTATCTTACCCCTAGTGAGATAACCTTCTACATCCTTACATTTGTCCTCTAGCCATCCCTGTTTAGCCATTTTGCACTTCCTGTCGATCTCATTTTTGAGACGTTTGTATTCCTTTTTGCCTGCTTCATTTACTGCATTTTTATATTTTCTCCTATCATCAATTAAATTCAATATTTCTTCTGTTACCCAAGGATTTCTAGCAGCCCTCGTCTTTGTACCTACTTTATCCTCTGCTGCCTTCACTACTACATCCCTCAGAGCTACCCATTCTTCTTCTACTGTATTTCTTTCCCCTATTCCTGTCAATTGTTCCCTTATGCTCTCTCTGAAACTCTGTACAACCTCTGGTTCTTTCAGTTTATCCAGGTCCCATCTCCTTAATTTCCCACATTTTTGCAGTTTCTTCAGTTTTAAGCTACAGGTCATAACCAATAGATTGTGGTCAGAGTCCACATCTGCCCCTGGAAATGTCTTACAACTTAAAACCTGGTTCCTAAATCTCTGTCTTACCATTATATAATCTATCTGAAACCTTCTAGTATCTCCAGGGTTCTTCCACGTATACAACCTTCTTTCATGATTCTTAAACCAAGTGTTAGCTATGATTAAGTTGTGCTCTGTGCAAAATTCTACTAGGCGGCTTCCTCTTTCATTTCTTATCCCCAATCCATATTCACCTACTATGTTTCCTTCTCTCCCTTTTCCTACACTCGAATTCCAGTCACCCATTACTATTAAATTTTCGTCTCCCTTCACTATCTGAATAATTTCTTTTATTTCATCGTACATTTCTTCAATTTCTTCATCATCTGCAGAGCTAGTTGGCATATAAACTTGTACTACTGTAGTAGGTGTGGGCTTCGTATCTATCTTGGCCACAATAATGCGTTCACTATACTGTTTGTAGTAGCTTACCCGCATTCCTATTTTCCTATTCATTATTAAACCTACTCCTGCATTACCCCTATTTGATTTTGTGTTTATAACCCTGTAGTCACCTGACCAGAAGTCTTGTTCCTCCTGCCACCGAACTTCACTAATTCCCACTATATCTAACTTTAACCTATCCATTTCCCTTTTTAAATTTTCTAACCTACCTGCCCGATTAAGGGATCTGACATTCCACGCTCCGATCCGTAGAACGCCAGTTTTCTTTCTCCTGATAACGACATCCTCCTGAGTAGTCCCCGCCCGGAGATCCGAATGGGGGACTATTTTACCTCCGGAATATTTTACCCAAGAGGATGCCATCATCATTTAATCATACAGTAAAGCTGCATGTCCTCGGGAAAAATTACGGCTGTAGTTTCCCCTTGCTTTCAGCCGTTCGCAGTACCAGCACAGCAAGGCTGTTTTGGTTAATGTTGCAAGGCCAGATCAGTCAATCATCCAGACTGTTGCCCCTGCAACTACTGAAAAGGCTGCTGCCCCTCTTCAGGAACCACACGTTTGTCTGGCCTCTCAACAGATACCCCTCCGTTGTGGTTGCACCTACGGTACGGCCATCTGTATCGCTGAGGCACGCAAGCCTCCCCACCAACGGCAAGGTCCATGGTTCATGGGGGGAGGCTAAGGTATCTACTTCTAAGAAACTCATGCTAGCAGATGTTCGTGTTTCAAATTCTGGAATATTCCATTCGTCTTCCCTGGTGAAGGAATTTCGGAAAACTGCGTTCAATAACTCCGCTTTAGCGGCACAGTCGTCGATAACAGTACCATCGGCACTGCGCAGCGAAGGTATTGACTGCGTCTTGCCGCTTGTGTACGTTACGTACGACCAGAATTGCTTCGGATTTTCTACCAAATTTCGAGACAATGTTTCGTTGTGGAACCTATTAAAGGCATCTCGCATCGAAGTACGTGCCAAATTTCGCGCGTCTGTAAATTTTAGCCCATCTTCGGGATTTCGCGTTCTTCTGAACTTCGCATGCTTTTTCCGTTGCCTCTGCAACAGCGTTCGGACCTTTTTTGTGTACCACGGGGGATCCGTTCCATCTCTTACCAATTTATGAGGTATGAATATCTCAATTGCTGTTGCTACTATATCTTTGAATATGAGCCACATCTCCTCTACATTCGCATAGTCAGTTCGAAAGGAATGGAAATTGTCTTTTAGGAAGGCTTCTAGTGGCACTTTATCCGCTTTTTTTTAAATAAAATTATTTTGCGTTTGTTTCTGATGGATTTGGAAGAAATGGTATTGAGCCTAACTACAATGACCTTGTGATCCCTAATCCCTGTATCAGTCATGATGCTCTCTATCAGCTCTGGATTGTTTGTGGCTATGAGGTCAAGTGTGTTTTCGCAACCATTTACAATTCGCGTGGGTTCGTGGACAAACTGCTCGAAATAATTTTCGGAGAAAGCATTTAGGACAATCTCGGAAGACGTTTTCTGCCTACCACCGGTTTTGAACAAGTATTTTAGCCAACATACCGAGGGTAGGTTGAAATCCCCTCCAACTATAACCGTATGAGTGGGGGTATTTATTTGTTACAAGACTCAAACTTTCTCTGAACTGTTCCGCAACTGTATCATCGGAGTCTGGGGGTCGGTAGAAGGAGCCAATTATCAATTTAATTCGGCTGTTAAGTATAACCTACACCCACACCAATTCGCACGGAGTGTCTACTTCGACTTCACTACAAGATAAACCACTACTGACAGACACAAACACTCCACCACCAATTCTGCCTAATCTATCTTTCCTGAACACCGTCTGAGACTTCGTAAAAATTTCTGCAGAACTTATTTCAGGATTTAGCCAGCTTTCTGTACCTATAACGATATCAGCTTCTGTGCTTTCTATTAGCGCTTGAAGCTCAGGGACTTTTCCAGCGCAACTACAACAATTTACAACTATAATTCCGACTGTTCCTTGATCCAAGCACTTCCTGCAATTACCAAGCACCCTTTGACATTGCAGCCCATCCCGCACTTCCCCGAGGCCTTCTAACCTAAAAAACCGCCCAGTCCACGCCACACAGCCTCCGCTACCCGTGTAGCCGCCAGCTGAGTGTAGTGAACTCCTGACCTATTCAGCGGAACCCGAAACCCCACCACCCTACGGCGCAAGTCAAGGAATCTGCAGCCAATATGGTCGCAAAACCGTCTGAGCCTCTGATTCAGACCCTCCACCCGGCTCTGCACCAAAGGTCCGCAGTCGGTCCTGTCAATGATGCTGCAGATGGTGAGCTCTGCCTTCATCTCGTAAGCAAGACCGGCAGCCTTCACCAAATCAGATAGCCGCTGGAATCCAGAGAGAATTTCCTCAGATCCAAAGCAACACACGTCATTAGTGCCGACATGTGCCACCACCTGCAGCTGGCTGCACCCTGTGCTCTTCATGGCATCCGGAAGGACCCTTTCCACATCAGGAATAACTCCTCCCAGAATGCACACGGAGTGCACACAGGATTTCTTCCCCTCCTTAGCCGCCGTATCCCTAAGGGGGCCCATTACGCACCTAACATTGGAGCTCCCAACTACCAGTAAGCCCACCCTCTGCGATTGCCTGGGCCTTGAAGGCTGAGAATGATCCTCTGAAACAGGGCAGGCAGCTTCATCTGGCTCAGCCAGAGACAGTGCCTAAAACCGGTTTGGCAACGCACCAGGGAGGCTATCTGATCAGCCTCCGGGGACGCCGTTCGCTGCCTGCCACGTCTTGGAACCATGCGCACTTTTCTGCATGGGAGTAATGTCTCAAACTGACTACGCTTTGATCGATTCCTGGAAGACCAGTAGTAGTTTCCAAAGCACATCTGGAAGCATTCTGTAATCTGTCTACCTTCAGAGTGTTGCTGAAACACAGAAAATGCATCGGGATCAAATACAACAGGCACCATGTGGACTTTTCTCCATGGGAGTAATGTCTCAAACTGTCCACGATTTGATCGTTCCCTTGAAGACCAGTAGTAGCTTCTGAAGCACATCTGGAGGCATTCTGTATACTTTCAGAGTGTTGATGATACACAGAAACTACATCGGGATTGAATACAACAGGCACCAAACAGCCTTTTCTCCGTGGGAGTAATGTCTCAAATTGTCTACGTTTCGATCAAATTCTGGAAGACCAGTAGTAGCTACCGAAGCACATCTGGAGGCTTTCTGTAATCTGAGGACATTCAGAGTGTTAATGAAACACAGAAATTGCATCGGGATTGAATACAACAGGCACCATGCGGACTTTTCTACATGGGAATAATGTTCCAAACTGTCTACGTTTTGATCGAATTCTGGTAGACCAGTAGTAGTTTCCGAAGCACATCTGGAGACATTCTGTAATCTGTGGACCTTCAGTGGGTTGATGAAACACAGAAATTGCATCGGGATTGAATACAACAGGCACCATGCGGACTTTTCTTCATGGGTGTAATGTCTAAAACTGTCTACGCTTTGATCGTTCCCTGGAAGACCGGTAGTAGTGTCCGAAGCACATCTGGAGGCATTCTCTTATCTGTGGACCTTCAGAGTGTTAATAAAACACAGAAATTGCATCGGAATTGAATACAACAGGCACCATGCGGACTTTTCTCGATGGGAATAATATCTCAAACTGTCTACGCTTTGATCGTTCCATGGAAAACCAGTAGTAGTTTCCGAAGCATATCTGGAGGCCATCTGAAATCTGTGGACATTCAGAGTGTTGATGAACCACAGAAGTTGCATCACGATTGAATACAACTGGCTCCATGCGGACATTTCTCCATGGAAGTAATGTGTCAAACTGGCTACGATTTGATCGATTCCTGGAAGACCAGTAGTAGTTTCCGAAGCACATCTGGAAGCTTTCTGTAATCTGTGGACCTTCAGAGAGTTAATGAAATATAGAAAATGCATCAGCATTGAATACAACAAGCACCATGCAGGCTTTTCTCCATGGGAGTAATGTCTCAAAGTGTCTACGCTTTGATTGTACACTGAACGACCAGTAGTAGTTTCCGAAGCACATCTGGAGGCATTCTGTAATCTGTGGACCTACAGACTCTTGATGAAACACAGAAATTTTATCAAGATTGTATGAAACAGGCACCATGCGGACTTTTCTCAATGGGAGTAATGTCTCAAACAGTCTACGCGTCGATCGATTCCTGGAAGACCAGTAGTGGTTTCCGAAGCACATCTGGAGGCATTCTGAAATCTGTCTACCGTCAGAGTGCTGATGAAACACAGAAATTGCATCGGGATTGAATACTAAAGGCGCCATGCTGACTTTTCTCCATGGGAGAAATGTCTAAAACTGTCTCTGATTTGATCGTTCACTGGAAGACCAATAGCTGTTTCCGAAGCACATCTTTAGGCAGCATCTAATGTGGCTACCTTCAGGGGGCTGATGAAACACATTTATTGCAACGGGATGGAATACAACAGTCACCATGAGGACTTTTCTCCATGGGCGTAAAATCTCAAACTGTGTATGTTTTGATCGTTCCCTTGAAGACTAGTAGTAGTTAACGAAGCACATCTGGAGGCATTCTGTAGTCTGTGGACCTTCAGAGTGTTTATGAAACTCAGTAATTGCATCGGGATTGAATGCAAAATGCACCATGCGGACTTTTCTACATGGGAGTAATGTCTCAATCTGTCTACGTTTTGATCGATTTCTGTAAGACCAGTAGTAGTCTCCGAAGCACATCTGGAGGCCTTCTGTAACCTGCGGACATTCAGAGTGTTGATGAAACACACAAATTGCATCGGGATTTAATACAACAGGCACCTTCCGGGCATTTCTCCACGGGAGTAATGTCTCAAATTGTCTACGCTTTGATCGATTCCTGGAAGACCAGTAGTTTTTTACGATGCATATCTGGAGGCACTCTGTAACTTGTGGACTTTCAGAGTGTTGATGAAACATAGAAAGTGCATCGGGATCAAATGCGACAGGCACCATGCGGAATTTTATCTACGGGAGTAATGTCTCAATCTGTCTACGATTTGATCGTACTCTGAAGACCAGTACTTGTTTCCAAACCACATCTGGTGGCATTCTGTGAGCTGTGGACTTTCAGTGTGTTGATGAAACACAGAAATTTTATCAAGATTGTATAGAACAGGCACCATGCGGACTTTTCTCCAAGGAAGTAATGTCTCAAACTCTCTACGCTTTGATCGTTCCCTAGAACAGCTGTAGTAGTTTCCGAAGCACATCTGGAGGCTTTCTGAAATCTGTGGACATTCATAGTGTTGATGAAACACAGAAATTGCATCGGGATTGAATACAACTGGCAACATGCGGACTTTTCTCCATGGGAGTAATGTCTCAAACTGTCTAAGATTTGATCGTTCCCTGGAGGACCAGTAGTAGTCTCCGAAGCACATCTAGTGGCATTCTGTTATCTGTGGACCTTCAGAGTGTGGATGAAACACAGGAATTGCATCGGGATTGAATACAACAGGCACCATGCGGACTTCTCTCCAAGGGAATAATGTTCCAAACTGTCTACGTTTTGATCGAATTCTGGTAGACCACTAGTAGTTTCCGAAGCACATCTGGAGGCATTCTGTAATCTGTGGACCTTCAGTGGGTTGATGAAACACAGAAATTGCTTCGGGATTGAATACAACAGGCACCATCCGGACTTTTCTTCATGGGTGTAATGTCTAAAACAGTCTACGCTTTGATCGTTCCCTGGAAGACCGGTAGTAGTGTCCGAAGCACATCTGGAGGCATTCTCTTATCTGTGGACCTTCAGCGTGTTAATAAGACACAGAAATTGCATCGGAATTGAATACAACAGGCGCCATGCGGACTTTTCTCGATGGGAATAATGTCTCAAACTGTCTACGCTTTGATCGTTCCATGGAAAACCAGTAGTAGTTTCCGAAGCATATCTGGAGGCCATTTGTAATCTGTGGACGTTGAGAGTGTTGATGAACCACAGAAGTTGCATCACGATTGAATGCAACTGGCTCCATGCGGACTTTTCTCCATGGAAGTAATGTGTCAAACTGTCTACGCTTCGATCGATTCCTGGAAGACCAGTAGTAGTTTCCGAAGCACATCTGGAAGCTTTCTGTAATCTGTGGACCTTCTGAGAGTTGATGAAATACAGAAAATGCATCAGCATTGAATACAACAAGCACCATGCCGGCTTTTCTCCATGGGAGTAATGTCTCAAAGTGTCTATTCTTTGATTATTCACTGAACGACCAGTAGTAGTTTCCGAAGCACATCTCTAGGCATTCAGTAATCTGTGGACCTACAGACTCGTGATGAAACACAGAAATTTTATCAAGATTGTATAAAACAGGTACCATGCGGACTTTTCTCAATGGGAGTAATGTCTCAAACAGTCTATGCGTCGATCGATTCCTGGAAGACCAGTAGTAGTTTCCGAAGCACATCTGGAGGCATTCTGAAATCTGTCTACCGTCAGAGTGCTGATGAAACACAGAAATTGCATCGGGATCAAATACAACAGGCACCATGTGGACTTTTCTCCATGGGAGTAATGTCTCAAACTGTCCACGATTTGATCGTTCCCTTGAAGACCAGTAGTAGCTTCTGAAGCACATCTGGAGGCATTCTGTATACTTTCAGAGTGTTGATGATACACAGAAACTACATCGGGATTGAATACAACAGGCACCATACGGCCTTTTCTCCGTTGGAGTAATGTCTCAAATTGTCTACGTTTCGATCCAATTCTGGAAGACCAGTACTAGCTTCCGAAGCACATCTGGAGGCTTTCTGTAATCTGAGGACATTCAGAGTGTTAATGAAACACAGAAATTGCATCGGGATTGCATACAACAGGCACCATGTGGACTTTTCTCCATGGGATTAATGTTCCAAACTGTCTACGTTTTGTTCAAATTTTGGTAGACCAGTAGTAGTTTCCGAAGCACATCTGGAGGCATTATTTAATCTGTGGACCTACAGACTCTTGATGAAACACAGAAATTTTATCAAGATTGTATAAAACAGGCACCATGCGGACTTTTCTCAATGGGAGTAATGTCTCAAACAGTCTACGCGTCGATCGATTCCTGGAAGACCAGTAGTAGTTTCCGAAGCACATCTGGAGGCATTCTGAAATCTGTGGACCGTCAGAATGCTGATGAAACACAGATATTGCATCGGTATTGAATACAACAGGCGCCATGCTGACTTTTCTCCATGGGAGTAATGTCTAAAACTGTCTCTGATTTGATCGTTCACTGGAAGACCAATAGTTGTTTCCGAAGCACATCTTTAGGCAGTATCTAATGTGGCTACCTTCAGGGGGTTGATGAAACACATTTATTGCATCGGGATGGAATACAACAGTCACCATGAGGACTTTTCTCCATGGGCGTAAATTCTCAAACTGTGTATGTTTTGATCGTTCCCTTGAAGACTAGTAGTAGTTAACGAAGCACATCTGGAGGCATTCTGTAGTCTGTGGACCTTCAGAGTGTTTATGAAACACAGTAATTGCATCGGGATTGAATACAAAATGCACCATGCGGACTTTTCTACATGGGAGTAATGTCTCAATCTGTCTACGTTTTGATCGATTTCTGTAAGACCAGTAGTAGTCTCCGAAGCACATCTGGAGGCCTTCTGTAACCTGTGGACATTCAGAGTGTTGATGAAACACACAAATTGCATCGGGATTTAATACAACACGCACCTTCCGGGCATTTCTCCACGGGAGTAATGTCTCAAATTGTCTACGGTTTGATCTATTCCTGGAAGACCAGTAGTTTTTTACGAAGCATATCTGGAGGCACTCTGTAATTTGTGGACTTTCAGAGTGTTGATGAAACACAGAAATTGCATCGGGATCAAATACGACAGGCACCATGCGGAATTTTATCCAAGGGAGTAATGTCTCAATCTGTCTACGATTTGATCGTACTCTGAAGACCAGTACTTGTTTCCAAACCACATCTGGTGGCATTCTGTGAGGTGTGGACTTTCAGTGTGTTGATGAAACACAGAAATTTTATCAAGATTGTATAAAACAGGCACCATGCGGACTTTTCTCCAAGGAAGTAATGTCTCAAACTCTCTACGCTTTGATCGTTCCGTGGAACAGCTCTAGTAGTTTCCGAAGCACATCTGGAGGCTTTCAGAAATCTGTGGACATTCATAGTGTTGATGAAACACAGAAATTGCATCAGGATTGAATACAACTGGCAACATATGGACTTTTCTCCATGGGAGTAATGTCTCAAACTGTCTAAGCTTTGATCGTTCCCTGGAGGACCAGTAGTAGTTTCCGAAGCACATCTAGTGGCAGTCTGTTATCTGTGGTCCTTCAGAGTGTGGATGAAACACAGAAATTGCATAGGGATTGAATACAACAGCCACCATGCGGACTTTTCTGCATCGGAGTAATGTCTCAATCTGTCTACGCTTCGATCGATTACCGGAAGACCAGTAGTAATTTTCGAAGCCCATGTTGAGGCATTCTGTAATATTAGGACACTCAGAGTGTTAATGAAACACATAAATTGCATCGGGATTTAATACAAGAGGCACCATGCGGACTATTCTCCATGGGAGTAATGTCTCAAATTGTCTACGCTTTGATGGATTAATGAAAGCCAGTAGTGGCTTCCGTAGCACATCTAGAGGCATTCTATAATCTGTGGACATTCTGAGTGTTGGTGAAACACAGTAATTGCATCTGGATTGAATACAAAATTCACTATGCGGACTTTTCTCCATGGGAGTGTTGTCTCAATCTGTCTACGATTTGATCGATTTCTGTAAGACCAGTACTAGTCTCCGAAGCACATCTGGAGCCATTCTGTGACCTGCGAACATTCAGAGTGTTGATGAAACACAGAAACTGCATCGGGATATAATACAATAGGCACCATGCGGACATTTCTCCATGGGAGTATTGTCTCAAACTGCCCACGCTTTGATCGATTCCTGGAAGACCAGTAGTAATTTTCGAAGCCCATGTTGAGGCATTCTGTAATCTTAGGACACTCAGAGTGTTAATGAAACACATAAATTGCATCGGGATTTAATACAAGAGGCACCATGCGGACTATTCTCCATGGGAGTAATGTCTCAAACTGACTACGCTATGATCGAAATCATGAAGACCAGTAGTAGTTTTCAAATCACATATAGATGCATTCTGTAACCTGTGACCTTCAGAGTGTTGATGATACACAGAAATTGCTTCGGGATTGAATACAACTGGCACCATGTGGACTTTTCTCCATGGAAATAATGTTCCAATCTGTCTACGATTTGATCGTTCCCTCGAAGACCAGTAGTAGTCTCCGAAGCACATCTGGAGGCATTCTGTAATCTGTGGACCTTCAGAGTATTGATGATACACAGAAATTGCTTCGGGATTGAATACAACAGGCACCATGCGGACTTTTCTCCTTGGGAGTAATGTCTCAAACTGTCTACGATTTTATCGTTCTCTGGAAGATCAGTGGTAGTGTCCGAAGCACATCTGGAGGCACTCTCTTATCTGTGGACCTTCAGAGTGTTAATAAAACGCAGAAATTGCATCGGGATTGAATACAACAGGCACCATGCGACATTTCTCGATGGGATTAATGTCTCAAACTGTCTACGCTTTGATCATTCCCTGGAAAACCAGTAGTAGTTTCCGAAGCATATCTGGAGGCATTCTGTAATCATTTGACCTTCAGAGTGTTGATGAAACACAAAAAATTCATCGCGATTGAACACAACAGGCACCATGCGGACTTTTCTCCATGGAAGTAATGTGTCAAAATGCCTACGCTTTGCTCGTTCCCTGCAAGACCAGTAGTATTTGCCGATGCACATCTGGAAGCTTTCTGTAATCTGTGGACGTTCAGAGAGTTGATGAAATATTGAAAATGCATCAGCATTTAAAACAACAATCACCATTCGTTCTGTTCTCCATGGGAGTAATGTCTCAAAGTGTCTGCGCTTTGATCCTTCAATAGACGACCAGTAGCAGTTTCCGAAGCACATCTGGTCGCATTCTGTAATCTGTGGACCTTCAGACTGTTGATGAAACACAGAAATTTTATCAAGATTGAATAAAACAGGCACCATGCGTTCTTTTCTCCATGGGAGTAATGTCTCAATCTGTCTATGTTTGATCGATTTCTGTAGGACCAGTGGTAGTCTCCGAAGCACATATGGAGGCATTCTGTAATCTGCAGACATTGAGAGTGTTGATGAAACACAGAAATTGCATCGGGATTGAATACAACTGGCACCATTTTGGCTTTTCTCCATGTGAATTATGTCTCAAACTGTCTACGTTTTGATCGATTCTGAAAGACCATTAGTAGTTTCCGAAGCACATCTGGAGGCATTCTGTAATCTGCGGACCTTCAGATTGTTGATGAAACACTGAAATTGCGTCGGGATCGAATACAACAGGCCCTATGAGGACTTTTCTCCATGGGCGTAAAGTCCCTAACTGTCTACGATTTGATCGTTGACTAGAAGACCCGAAGTAGTTTCCAAAGCACATGTGGAAGCATTCTGTAATCTGTCTACCATCAGAGTGTTGCTGAAACACAGAAAATGTATCGGGATCAAATACAACAGGCACCATGTGGACTTTTCCCCATGGGACTGATGTCCCAAACTGTCTGCGATTTGACCGATTTCTGGAAGACCAGTAGTAATTTCCGCAGCACATCTGGAGGAATTCTGTAATCTTAGGACATTCAGAGTGTTAATGAAACACATAAATTGCATCGGGATTTAATACAAGAGGCACCATGCGGACTTTTCTCCATGGGAGTAATGTCTCAAACTGGCTACGCTTTGATCGAATTCAGGAAGCCCAGTAGTAATTTCCGCAGCACATCTGGAGGCATTCTGTAATCTGTGAACCTTCAGTGTGTTGATGGAACACAGAAATTGCATCGGGATTGAATACAACTGACACCATGTGGACTTTTCACCATGGGCGTAATGTCTCAATCTGTCTACGATTTGATCGTTCCCTGGAAGACCAATAGTAGTCTCCGAAGCACATCTGGAGGCATTCTGTAATCTGCGGACCTTCAGAGTGTTGATGATACACAGAAATTGCTTCGGGATTGAATACAACAGGCACCATTCGGACTTTTCTCCTTGGGAGTAATGTCTCAAACTCTCTACGTTTTTATCGCTCTCTGGAAGACCAGTGGTAGTGTCCAAAGCACATCTGGAGGCACCCTCTTATCTGTGGATCTTTAGAGTATTAATAAAGCACAGAATTTGCATCGGGATTGAATACAACGGGCACCATGCGACATTTCTCGATGGGATTAATGTCTCAAACTGTCTACGCTTCGATCTTTCCCTGGAAAACCAGTAGTAGTTTCCTAAGCATATCTGGAGGCATTCTGTAATCTTTTGACCTTCAGAGTGTTGATGAAACACAAAAAATACATCGGGATTCAATACAACAGGCACCATGCGGACTTTTCTCCATGGAAGTAATATGTCAAACTGTCTACGCTTTGATCGTTCCCTGCAATAATAGTAGTATTTGCCGGTGGACATCTGGAAGCTTTCTGTAATCTGTAGACCTTCAGAGAATTTGATGAAATACTGAAAATGCATCAGCATTTAATACAACAATCACCATGGGAGCTTTTCTCAATGGGAGTAATGTCTCAAAGTGTCTACGCTTTGATCCTTCACTAGACGACCAGTAGTAGTTTCCGAAGCACATCTGCAGGCATTCTGTAATCTGTGGACCTTCGGACTGTTGATGAAACACAGAAATTGCATCAGGATTGAATACCACGTCACCATGCGGACTTTTCTCCATGGATCTCAAACTGCCTACGTTTTGATCGTTCCCTGGAAGACCAGTAGAAGTTTCCGAAGCAAATCTGGAGGCTTTCTGTAATCTGGGGACCTTCAGAGTGTTGATGACATTCAGAAAATGCATCTGCATTCAATACAACAGGCACCATGCTGACTTTTCTCCAAGGGATTAATGTCTCAAAATGTCTATGCTTTGATTGTTCCCTTGACGACCAGTAGTAGTTTCCGAAGTACATCTGGGGGCATACTGTAATCTCTGGACTGTCAGTGTCTTGAAGAAACAGAGAAATTGCATCGGGATTGAATACAACAGCCACCATTCGGATTTTTCACCGTGGGAATAATGTCTCTAACTGTCTACGTTTTTATCGATTTGTGGAAGACCAGTAGTAGTTTCCGAAGCACATCTGGTGGCATTTTGTAATCTGTGGCCCTTCAGAGTGTTGATGAAACACAGAAATTGCATCGGGATTGAATAGAACAGACACTATATGGACTTATCTACATGGGATTAATGTCTCAAACTGTGTACGATTTGATTGATTCCTGGAAGACCAGTAGTAGTTTACGAAGCCCATGTGGAATCATTATGTAATCTGTGGACCTTCAGAGTGTTGATGAAACACAGAAATTGCATCGGGATTGAATACAACAGGCACCATGCTGCCTTTTCTCCATGGGAGTAATGCCTCAAATGTATTTGCTTTGATCGTTCACTGGATGAACAATAGTTGTCTCCGAAGCACATCTGGAATCATTCTGTAATCTGTCTACCTTCAGAGTGTTGATGAAGCACATTAATTGCATCTTGATCGAATACAACAGGCACCATGTGGACATTTCTCCAAGGGCGAAAATTCTCAAACAGTGTACGTTTTGATCGTTCCCTGGAAGACTAGTAGAAGTTTCTGAAGCACATCTGGAGGCATTCTTTAGTCTGTGTACCTTCAGAGTGTTGGTGGAACACAGAAATTGCATCGGGATTGAATACAAAATGCACCATGCGGACTTTACTCCATGGGAGTATGTGTCAAATTGTCTACGGTTTGATCGATTCCTGGAAGACCAGTAGTTTTTTACGTCGCACATCTGGAGGCACTCTGTAATCAGTTGACCTTCAGAGTGTTGATGAAACACAGAAATTGCATCGGGTTTGAATTCGACAGTCACCATGCGGAATTTTATCCATGGGAGTAATGTCTCAAAATGTCTACGCTTTGATCGTTCCCTGGAAGACCAGTAGTAGTTTCCGAAGCACATCTGGAGGCATTCACTAATGTGTCTACCACCAGAGTGTTGATGAAACGAAGAAATCGCATCGGGATCGAATACAACTGGCACCATGTGGACGTTTCTCCATGGGAGTATTGTCTCAAACTGTTCACGCTTTGATCGTTCCCTGGAAGACCTGTAGGTGTTTCCAAAGTACATCTGGAGGCTTTCTGTAATCTGTGGACCTTCAGAGTGTTGATGAAGCACAGAAATTGCATCGGAATTGCATACAACAGGCACCATGCCAACCTCACTGCATCGGAGGAATGTCTCAAACTGTCTACGCTTTGATGGATTCCTGGAAGACCAGTAGTAGTTTCCGAAGCACGACTGGAGGCATTCTGTTATCTGTGGAGCTTCAGAGTGTTGATGAAACACAGAAATTGCATAGGGATTGAATACAACAGCCAGCATGAGGACTTTTCTCCATGGGAGTAATGTCTCAAATTGTCTACGCTTTGATTGATTCCTGGAAGGCCAGTAGTAGTTTCCGAAGCACATCTAGGGGCATCTGTAATCTGTGGATCTTCAGAGTTTTGAAGAAATAAAGAAAATGCATCTGCATTTAATACAACAATCACCATGCGGGCTTTCCTCCATGGGAGTAATGTCTCAAAGTGTCTACGCTTTCATCGTTCACTGGAAGACCAGTAGTAGTTTCCGAAGCACATCTGGAGGCATTCTGTAATCTGTGGACTTTCAGTGTCTTGATGAAACAGAGAAATTGCATCGGGATTGATTACAACAGGCACCATTCGCACTTTTCTCCATGAGAATAATGTCTAAAACTGTCTACGTTTTGATCGATTTCTGAAAGACCTGTAGTAGTTTCCGAAGCACATCTGGAAGCATTCTGTAATCTATGGACCTTCAGAGTGTTGATGAAACACAGAAATTGCATCTGGATCGAATACAACAGGCACCGTGTGGACTTTTCTCCATGAGAGTAATGTCTCAAACTGTCTACGCTTTGATCGTTCCCTGGATTACCAGTTGAAGTTTGTGAAGCACATCTGGTGGCATTCTGTTATCTGTGGACCTTCAGAGTGTTGATGAAACACAGAAACTGCATCGAGATTGAATACAACAGGCAACATGCGGACTTTTCTCCATGGGAGTAATGTCTCGAATTGTCTACTGTTTGATCGATTCCTGGAAGACCAGTAGTTTTTTACGAAGCACATCTGGAGGCACTCTGTAATGTGGACCTACAGAGTGTTGATGAAACACAGAAATTGCATCGGGATTGAATACGACAGGCACCATGCCGAATTTTATCCATGGGAGTAATGTCTCAAACTGTCTACACTTTGATCGTTCCATGGAAGACCAGTAGCAGTTTCCGAAGCACATCTGGAGGCATTCACTAATCTGTCTACCATCAGAGTGTTGATGAAACACAGAAATTGCATCGTGAACCAATACAACAGGCACCATTGTACTTTTCTCCATGGCAATAATGTCTAAAACTGTCTGCGTTTTGATCGATTCCTGGAAGACCAGTAGTAGTTTCCGATGCACATCTGGAGGCATTCTGTAACCTGTGGACATATAGATTGTTGATGAAACACAGATATTGCATATGGATAGAATACAACAGGCACCGTGTGGACTTTACCCCATGAGAGTAATGTCTCAAACTGTCTACGCTTTGATCGTTCCCTGCAGGACCAGTTGGAGTTTGTGAAGCACATCTGGTGGCATTCTGTTATCTGTGGACCTTCACATTGTTGATGAAACACAGAAACTGCATCGAGATTGAATACAACAGGCACCCTGCGGACTTTTCTCCATGTGAGTAATGTCCCAAATTGTCTACACTGTGTTTGACTCTTGGATGGCCAGTAGTAGTTTCCGAAGCACATCTAGAGGCATTCTGTAATCTGTGGACATTCAGAGTGTTGATGAAACACAGAAATTGCAACGGGAACGAAAACAACAGGCACCATGTGGACTTTTCTCCATGGGAGTAATGTCTCAAATTGTCTACGATTTGATCGATTCCTGGAAGACCAGTAGTTTTTTACGAAGCACATCTGGAGGCACTCTGTAGTCTATGGACATTCAGAGTGTTGATAAAACACAGAAATTGAATCGGGATTGAATACGACGGGCACCTTTCGGATTTTTATCCTTGGAGTAATATCTCAAACTGTCGAGGCTTTGATCAGTCCCTGGAACACCAGTAATAGTTTCCGAAGCACATCTGGAGGCATTCTGTAACCTGTGGAAATTCAGACTGTTTGTTAAACACAGAAATTGCATCAGGATTGAATACAACTGGCACCTTGCGGACTTTTCTCCATGGGACTAATGTCTCAAACTGTCTACGTTTTGATCGTTCCCTGGAAGACCAGTAGTACTTTCCGAAGCAAATCTAGAGCATTTCCGTAATCTGTGGACCTTCAAGTGTTGATGAAATTCAGAAAATGCATCTGCATTTAATACAACAATCACCATGCGAACTTTTCTCCATGGGAGTAATGTCTCAAAATATCAACCCTTTCATCGTTTCCTTGAATACCAGTAGCAGTTTCCGAAGCCATCTGGAGGCATTCTGTAATGTGTAGACCTTCAGAGTGTTGATGAAACACAGAATTTGCATCGGCATTGAATACAACAGGCACCATGCGGACTTTTCTGCATCGGAGTATTGTCTCAAACTGTCTACGCTTTCATCGATTCCTGGAAGACGAGTTGTAGTTTCCGAAGCATATCTGGAGGCATTCTGTAATCTGTGGACATTCAGAGTGTTGATGAAACATAGAAATGGCATCGGGATTGAATACAACAGGCACAATGAGGACTTTTCTCCATGGGAGTAATGTCTCAAATTGTCTACGATTTGATCGATTTCTGGAAGACCAGTAGTAGTTTCCGAAGCCCATGTGGAGTCATTCTGTAATCTGTGGACCTTCAGAGTGTTGATGAAACACATAAATTGCATCGGGATTGAATAAAACAGGCACCATAAGGACTTTTCTAGATGGGAGTAATGTCTCAAACTGTCTACGCTTTGATGGTTCTCTAGATGACCAGTAGTAGTTTCCGAAACACATCTGGAGGCTTTCAGAAATCTGTGGACCTTCAGAATGTTGATGAAATACAGAAATTGCATCGGCATTTAACAGAACAGACACCATATGGACTTATCTACATGGGATTAATGTCTCAAACTGTCTACGATTTGGCTGATACCTGGAATACCAGTAGTAGTGTCCGAAGCCCATGTGGAGTCATTCTGTAATCTGTGGACCTTCAGAGTGTTGATGAAACACAGAAATTGCATCGGGATTGAATACAACAGGCACCATGCGGCCTTTTCTCCATGGGAGTAGTGTCTCAAATTGTCTACGTTTTGATTAATTAATGGAAAGCCAGTAGTTGTTTCCGAAGCACATCTTGAGGCATTCTGTAATCTGTGGACAATCGGAGTGTTGATGAAACACAGAAATTGCATGAGGATTGAATAGAACTGGCACCATGTGGACTTTTCTACATGGAAGTAATGTGTCAAACTGTCTACGCTCTGATAGTTCCCTGGAAGACCAGCAGTAGTTTACGAAGCACATCTGGAGGCATTCTGTAATCTGTGGACCTTCAGAATGATGATGAAACACAGAAATTGTATCAAGATTCAATTAAACAGGCACCATGCGGACTTTTCTCCATGGGAGTAATGTCTCAAGTTGTCTACGATTTGATCGATTCCTGGAAGACCAGTAGTTTTTTACGAAGCACATCTGGAGGCACTCTGTAATCTGTGGACCTACAGAGTGTTGATGAAACACAGAAATTGCATCGGGATTGAATACGACAGGCACCATGCCGAATTTTATCCATCCGGGTAATGTCTCAAACTGTCTACACTTTGATCGTTCCCTGGAAGACCAGTAGCAGTTTCCGAAGCACATCTGAAGACATTCACTAATCTGTCTACCATCAGAGCGTTGATGAAACACAGAAATAGCATCGGGAACTAATACAACAGGCACCATGTGGACTTTTCTCCGTAGGAGTATTGTCTCAAACTGTCTACGATTTGATCGAAGACCCTTCCATCGTTTCCTTGAATACCAGTAGCAGTTTCCGAAGCACATCTGGAGGCATTCTGTAAAGTGTAGACCCTCAGAGTGTTGATGAAACACAGAATTTGCATCGGCATTGAATACAACAGGTACCATGCCGACTTTTCTGCGTCGGAGTATTGTCTCAAACTGTCTACGCTTTCATCGATTCCTGGAAGACCAGTTGTAGTTTCCGAAGCACATCTGGAGGCATTCTGTAATCTGTGGACATTCAGAGTGTTGATGACATTCAGAAAATGCATCTGCATTCAATACAACAGGCACCATGCTGACTTTTCTCCAAGGGATTAATGTCTCAAAATGTCTATGCTTTGATTGTTCCCTTGACGACCAGTAGTAGTTTCCGAAGTACATCTGGGGGCATACTGTAATCTCTGGACTGTCAGTGTCTTGAAGAAACAGAGAAATTGCATCGGGATTGAATACAACAGCCACCATTCGGATTTTTCACCGTGGGAATAATGTCTCTAACTGTCTACGTTTTTATCGATTTGTGGAAGACCAGTAGTAGTTTCCGAAGCACATCTGGTGGCATTTTGTAATCTGTGGCCCTTCAGAGTGTTGATGAAACACAGAAATTGCATCGGGATTGAATAGAACAGACACTATATGGACTTATCTACATGGGATTAATGTCTCAAACTGTGTACGATTTGATTGATTCCTGGAAGACCAGTAGTAGTTTACGAAGCCCATGTGGAATCATTATGTAATCTGTGGACCTTCAGAGTGTTGATGAAACACAGAAATTGCATCGGGATTGAATACAACAGGCACCATGCTGCCTTTTCTCCATGGGAGTAATGCCTCAAATGTATTTGCTTTGATCGTTCACTGGATGAACAATAGTTGTCTCCGAAGCACATCTGGAATCATTCTGTAATCTGTCTACCTTCAGAGTGTTGATGAAGCACATTAATTGCATCTTGATCGAATACAACAGGCACCATGTGGACATTTCTCCAAGGGCGAAAATTCTCAAACAGTGTACGTTTTGATCGTTCCCTGGAAGACTAGTAGAAGTTTCTGAAGCACATCTGGAGGCATTCTTTAGTCTGTGTACCTTCAGAGTGTTGGTGGAACACAGAAATTGCATCGGGATTGAATACAAAATGCACCATGCGGACTTTACTCCATGGGAGTATGTGTCAAATTGTCTACGGTTTGATCGATTCCTGGAAGACCAGTAGTTTTTTACGTCGCACATCTGGAGGCACTCTGTAATCAGTTGACCTTCAGAGTGTTGATGAAACACAGAAATTGCATCGGGTTTGAATTCGACAGTCACCATGCGGAATTTTATCCATGGGAGTAATGTCTCAAAATGTCTACGCTTTGATCGTTCCCTGGAAGACCAGTAGTAGTTTCCGAAGCACATCTGGAGGCATTCACTAATGTGTCTACCACCAGAGTGTTGATGAAACGAAGAAATCGCATCGGGATCGAATACAACTGGCACCATGTGGACGTTTCTCCATGGGAGTATTGTCTCAAACTGTTCACGCTTTGATCGTTCCCTGGAAGACCTGTAGGTGTTTCCAAAGTACATCTGGAGGCTTTCTGTAATCTGTGGACCTTCAGAGTGTTGATGAAGCACAGAAATTGCATCGGAATTGCATACAACAGGCACCATGCCAACCTCACTGCATCGGAGGAATGTCTCAAACTGTCTACGCTTTGATGGATTCCTGGAAGACCAGTAGTAGTTTCCGAAGCACGACTGGAGGCATTCTGTTATCTGTGGAGCTTCAGAGTGTTGATGAAACACAGAAATTGCATAGGGATTGAATACAACAGCCAGCATGAGGACTTTTCTCCATTTGAGTAATGTCTCAAATTGTCTACGCTTTGATTGATTCCTGGAAGGCCAGTAGTAGTTTCCGAAGCACATCTAGGGGCATCTGTAATCTGTGGATCTTCAGAGTTTTGAAGAAATAAAGAAAATGCATCTGCATTTAATACAACAATCACCATGCGGGCTTTCCTCCATGGGAGTAATGTCTCAAAGTGTCTACGCTTTCATCGTTCACTGGAAGACCAGTAGTAGTTTCCGAAGCACATCTGGAGGCATTCTGTAATCTGTGGACTTTCAGTGTCTTGATGAAACAGAGAAATTGCATCGGGATTGATTACAACAGGCACCATTCGCACTTTTCTCCATGAGAATAATGTCTAAAACTGTCTACGTTTTGATCGATTTCTGAAAGACCTGTAGTAGTTTCCGAAGCACATCTGGAAGCATTCTGTAATCTATGGACCTTCAGAGTGTTGATGAAACACAGAAATTGCATCTGGATCGAATACAACAGGCACCGTGTGGACTTTTCTCCATGAGAGTAATGTCTCAAACTGTCTACGCTTTGATCGTTCCCTGGATTACCAGTTGAAGTTTGTGAAGCACATCTGGTGGCATTCTGTTATCTGTGGACCTTCAGAGTGTTGATGAAACACAGAAACTGCATCGAGATTGAATACAACAGGCAACATGCGGACTTTTCTCCATGGGAGTAATGTCTCGAATTGTCTACTGTTTGATCGATTCCTGGAAGACCAGTAGTTTTTTACGAAGCACATCTGGAGGCACTCTGTAATGTGGACCTACAGAGTGTTGATGAAACACAGAAATTGCATCGGGATTGAATACGACAGGCACCATGCCGAATTTTATCCATGGGAGTAATGTCTCAAACTGTCTACACTTTGATCGTTCCATGGAAGACCAGTAGCAGTTTCCGAAGCACATCTGGAGGCATTCACTAATCTGTCTACCATCAGAGTGTTGATGAAACACAGAAATTGCATCGTGAACCAATACAACAGGCACCATTGTACTTTTCTCCATGGCAATAATGTCTAAAACTGTCTGCGTTTTGATCGATTCCTGGAAGACCAGTAGTAGTTTCCGATGCACATCTGGAGGCATTCTGTAACCTGTGGACATATAGATTGTTGATGAAACACATATATTGCATATGGATAGAATACAACAGGCACCGTGTGGACTTTACCCCATGAGAGTAATGTCTCAAACTGTCTACGCTTTGATCGTTCCCTGCAGGACCAGTTGGAGTTTGTGAAGCACATCTGGTGGCATTCTGTTATCTGTGGACCTTCACATTGTTGATGAAACACAGAAACTGCATCGAGATTGAATACAACAGGCACCCTGCGGACTTTTCTCCATGTGAGTAATGTCCCAAATTGTCTACACTGTGTTTGACTCTTGGATGGCCAGTAGTAGTTTCCGAAGCACATCTAGAGGCATTCTGTAATCTGTGGACATTCAGAGTGTTGATGAAACACAGAAATTGCAACGGGAACGAAAACAACAGGCACCATGTGGACTTTTCTCCATGGGAGTAATGTCTCAAATTGTCTACGATTTGATCGATTCCTGGAAGACCAGTAGTTTTTTACGAAGCACATCTGGAGGCACTCTGTAGTCTATGGACATTCAGAGTGTTGATAAAACACAGAAATTGAATCGGGATTGAATACGACGGGCACCTTTCGGATTTTTATCCTTGGAGTAATATCTCAAACTGTCGAGGCTTTGATCAGTCCCTGGAACACCAGTAATAGTTTCCGAAGCACATCTGGAGGCATTCTGTAACCTGTGGAAATTCAGACTGTTTGTTAAACACAGAAATTGCATCAGGATTGAATACAACTGGCACCTTGCGGACTTTTCTCCATGGGACTAATGTCTCAAACTGTCTACGTTTTGATCGTTCCCTGGAAGACCAGTAGTACTTTCCGAAGCAAATCTAGAGCATTTCCGTAATCTGTGGACCTTCAAGTGTTGATGAAATTCAGAAAATGCATCTGCATTTAATACAACAATCACCATGCGAACTTTTCTCCATGGGAGTAATGTCTCAAAATATCAACCCTTTCATCGTTTCCTTGAATACCAGTAGCAGTTTCCGAAGCCATCTGGAGGCATTCTGTAATGTGTAGACCTTCAGAGTGTTGATGAAACACAGAATTTGCATCGGCATTGAATACAACAGGCACCATGCGGACTTTTCTGCATCGGAGTATTGTCTCAAACTGTCTACGCTTTCATCGATTCCTGGAAGACGAGTTGTAGTTTCCGAAGCATATCTGGAGGCATTCTGTAATCTGTGGACATTCAGAGTGTTGATGAAACATAGAAATGGCATCGGGATTGAATACAACAGGCACAATGAGGACTTTTCTCCATGGGAGTAATGTCTCAAATTGTCTACGATTTGATCGATTTCTGGAAGACCAGTAGTAGTTTCCGAAGCCCATGTGGAGTCATTCTGTAATCTGTGGACCTTCAGAGTGTTGATGAAACACATAAATTGCATCGGGATTGAATAAAACAGGCACCATAAGGACTTTTCTAGATGGGAGTAATGTCTCAAACTGTCTACGCTTTGATGGTTCTCTAGATGACCAGTAGTAGTTTCCGAAACACATCTGGAGGCTTTCAGAAATCTGTGGACCTTCAGAATGTTGATGAAATACAGAAATTGCATCGGCATTTAACAGAACAGACACCATATGGACTTATCTACATGGGATTAATGTCTCAAACTGTCTACGATTTGGCTGATACCTGGAATACCAGTAGTAGTGTCCGAAGCCCATGTGGAGTCATTCTGTAATCTGTGGACCTTCAGAGTGTTGATGAAACACAGAAATTGCATCGGGATTGAATACAACAGGCACCATGCGGCCTTTTCTCCATGGGAGTAGTGTCTCAAATTGTCTACGTTTTGATTAATTAATGGAAAGCCAGTAGTTGTTTCCGAAGCACATCTTGAGGCATTCTGTAATCTGTGGACAATCGGAGTGTTGATGAAACACAGAAATTGCATGAGGATTGAATAGAACTGGCACCATGTGGACTTTTCTACATGGAAGTAATGTGTCAAACTGCCTACGCTCTGATAGTTCCCTGGAAGACCAGCAGTAGTTTACGAAGCACATCTGGAGGCATTCTGTAATCTGTGGACCTTCAGAATGATGATGAAACACAGAAATTGTATCAAGATTCAATTAAACAGGCACCATGCGGACTTTTCTCCATGGGAGTAATGTCTCAAGTTGTCTACGATTTGATCGATTCCTGGAAGACCAGTAGTTTTTTACGAAGCACATCTGGAGGCACTCTGTAATCTGTGGACCTACAGAGTGTTGATGAAACACAGAAATTGCATCGGGATTGAATACGACAGGCACCATGCCGAATTTTATCCATCCGGGTAATGTCTCAAACTGTCTACACTTTGATCGTTCCCTGGAAGACCAGTAGCAGTTTCCGAAGCACATCTGAAGACATTCACTAATCTGTCTACCATCAGAGCGTTGATGAAACACAGAAATAGCATCGGGAACTAATACAACAGGCACCATGTGGACTTTTCTCCGTAGGAGTATTGTCTCAAACTGTCTACGATTTGATCGAAGACCCTTCCATCGTTTCCTTGAATACCAGTAGCAGTTTCCGAAGCACATCTGGAGGCATTCTGTAAAGTGTAGACCTTCAGAGTGTTGATGAAACACAGAATTTGCATCGGCATTGAATACAACAGGTACCATGCCGACTTTTCTGCGTCGGAGTATTGTCTCAAACTGTCTACGCTTTCATCGATTCCTGGAAGACCAGTTGTAGTTTCCGAAGCACATCTGGAGGCATTCTGTAATCTGTGGACATTCAGAGTGTTGATGAAACATAGAAGTGGCATAGGGATTGAATACAACAGGCACAATGAGGATTATTCTCCATGGGAGTAATGTCTCAAATTGTCTACGCTTTGTTCGTTCCCTTTATGACCAGTAGTAGTTTCCGAAGCACATATGGAGGCATTCTGTAATCTGTGGATTTTCAGTGTGTTGGTGAAACACAAAAATTGCATTAGGATTGAATACAACTGGCACCATGCGGACTTTTCTCCATGGGACTAATGTCTCAAGTTGTCTACGCTTTGATCGATTCCTGGAAGACCAGTAGTTTTTTACGAAGCACATCTGGAGGCACTGTAATCTGTGGACCATCAGAGTGTTCATGAAACACAGAAATTGCATCGGGATTGAATACGACAGGCACCATGCGGAATTTTATCCATGGGATTAATCTCTCAAACTGTCTACACTTTGATCGTTCCCTGGAAGACCAGTAGCAGTTTCCGAAGCATATCTTAAGTCATTCACTAATCTGTCTACCATCAGAGTGTTGATGAAACACAGAAATAGCATCGGGAACGAATACAACAGGCACCATGTGGACTTTTCTCCATGGGAGTAATGTCTCAAACTGTCTACGCTTTGATCGTTCCCTGGAATACCAGTTGTAGTTTAGGAAGCACATCTGGAGGCTTTCTGTAATCTGTGGACCTTCAGAGTGATCATGAAATACAGAAAATGCGTCAGCATTTGATACAACAATCACCATGCGGACTTTTCTCCATGGGAGTAATGGATCAAACTGTTTACGCTTTGATCGTTCCCTGGAAGACCATTAGTAGTTTCCGTAGCACATCTGGAGGCATTCTGTAATCTGTGGACTTTCAGTGTGTTGGTGAAACATAAAATTGCATCGGGATTGAATACAACAGGCAGCATTCGGACTTTTCTCCATGGGATTAATCCTTTAAACTGTCTACGATTTGATCGATTTCTGGAAGACCAGTAGTTGTTTCCGAAGCACATCTGGAGGCATTCTGTAATCTGTGGACCTTCAGAGTGTTGATGAAACACAGAAATTGTATCAAGATTGAATAAAACAGGCACAATGCGAACTGTTCTCCATACGAGTAATGTCTCAAATTGTATATGCTTTGATTGATTCCTGGAAGGCCAGTAGTAGTTTCCGAAGCATATCTAGAGGCATTCTGTAATCTGTGGACCTTCAGAGGGTTGATGAAACACAGAAAATGCATCGGGATTGATTACAACATGCACCATGTGGACTTTTCTGCATTGGAGTAATGTCTCAAACTGTCTACACTTTGATCGATTCTTGGAAGACCAGTAGTAGTTTCCGAAGCACATCTGGAGGCATTCTGTAATCTGTGGACCTTCAGAGTGTTGATGAAACACAGAAGATGCATCGGGATTGAATACAACATGCACCATGTGGACTTTTCTGCATTGGAGTAATGTCTCAAACTGTCTACACTTTGATCGATTCTTGGAAGAAAGTAGTAGTTTCCGAAGCACATCTGGAGGCATTCTGTAATCTGTGGACCATCAGAGTGTTGATGAAACACAGAAAATGCATCGGGATTGAATACAACACGCACCATGTGGACTTTTCTGCATTGGAGTAATGTCTCAAACTGTCTACAATTTGAACGATTCTTGGAAGACCAGTAGTAGTTTCCTAAACACATCTGGAGGCATTCTGAAACCTGTCTACCGTCAGAGTGTTGATGAAACATAGAAATTGCAACGGGATTGAATACAAAATGCACCATGCCGACTTTTCTCCATGGGAGTAAGCTCTCAAACTTTCGACGCTTTAATCGTTTACTGGAAGACTAATAGTTTTTTATGAAGCACATCTAGAGGCAGTCTGTAATCTGTCTACTTTCAGAGGGTTGGTGGAACACATTTACTGCAACGGGATCGAATACAACAGGTGACCATGTGGATCTTTCTCCATGGGCTTAAATTTTCAAACTTTGTACGTTTTGATCGTTCCCTGGAATACTAGTAGTAGTTTCCGAAGCACATCTGGTGGCATTCTGTAATCTGTGGACCTTCAGTGTGTTGATGAAACACAGGAATTGCATCGGGATTGAAAACTACAGGCATCATGTGGCGTTTTCTGCATTGGCATAACTTCGCAAATTGTCTACGCTTTGATCGATTCCTGGAAGACCAGTAGTAATTTCCGAAGCACATCTGGAGGCATTCTGTAATCTGTGGACCTTCAGATTGTTGATTAAACACAGAAGTAAATTCTGGATCGAATTCAACAGGCACCATGTGGACTTTTCTCCATGGGAGTAAAGTGTCAAACTGCCTACGTTTTGATCGATTCCTAGAAGTCCAGTAGTAGTTTTCGAAGCCCATGTTGAGACATTCTGTAATCTGTAGACCTTCAGAGTGTTGATGAAACACAGAAATTGCATCGTGATTTAATACAACAATCACCATGCGGACTTTTCTCCATGCGAGTAAAGTCTAAACTGTCTACGGTTTAATTAAATAATGGTAGGTCAGTAGTAGTTTCCGAAGCACATCTAGAGGCATTCTGTAATCTACGGATCTTCAGAATGTTGAAGAAACACAGAAATTGCATCGGGATTGAATACAACAGGCACCATGCGGCCTTATCTCCATGGGAGTAGTGTCTCAAATTGTCTACGCTTTGATTAATTAATGGAAGGCCAGTAGTAGTTTTCGAAGAAAATCTAGAGGCATTCATTAATCTATGGACATTCAGAATGTTGATCAAACACAGAAATTGCATGAGGATTGAATACAACTGGCACCATGCGGTCTTTTCTCCATGGAAGTAATGTGTCAAACTGCCTACGCTTTGATAGTCACCTGGAAGACCAGCAGTAGTTTCCGAAGCACATCTGCAGGCATTCTGTTATCTGTGGACCTTCAGAGTTATGATGAAACACAGAAATTATATCAAGATTCAATAAAACAGGCACCATGCGGACTTTTCTCCGCGGGAGTAATGTCTCTAATTGTCTACGATTTTATCGACTCCTGGAAGAACAGCAGTTTTTTACGAAGCACAACTGGAGGCTATCTGTAATCTGTGGACCTTCAGAGTGTTGATGAAACACAGAAATTGCATCGGGATTGAATACGACAGGCACCATGCGCAATTTTATCCATGGGAGTAATGTCTCAAACTGTCTACGCTTTGATCGTTCCCTGGAAGACCAGTAGCAGTTTCCGAAGCACATCTAGACTCATTCAGTAATCTGTCTACCATCAGAGTGTTGATGAAACACAGAAATTGCATCGGGATCGAATGCAACAGGCACTATGTGGACTATTCTCCATGGGAGTAAAGTATCAAACTGTCTACGCTTTGATCGTTCCCTGGAAGACCAGTTGTAGATTCCGAAGCACATCTGGAGGATTTCTTTAATCTGTGGACCTTCAGAGTGTTGATGAAATACAGAAAAATGCATCAGCATTTGATACAACAATCACCATGCGGACTTTTCTCCATGGGAGTCATGTCTCAAACTGTCTACTCTTTGATCGTTCCCTGGAAGACCATTAGTAGTTTCCGAAGCACATCTGGAGGCATTCTGTAATCTGTGGACTTTCAGTGTGTTGGTGAAACACAAAAATTGCATCGGGTTTGAATACAACAGGCAGCATTCGGACTTTTCTCCATGGGAATAATCCTTCAAACTGTCTACGATTTGATCGATTTCTGGAAGACCAGTAGTAGTTTCCGAAGCACATCTGGAGGCATTCTGTAATCTGTGGACCTTCAGAGTGTTGATGAAACACAGAAATTGTATCAAGATTGAATAAAACAGGCACAATGCGAACTGTTCTCCATACGAGTAATGTCTCAAATTGTATATGCTTAGATTGATTCCTGGAAGGCCAGTAGTAGTTTCCGAAGCACATCTAGAGGCATTCTGTATTCTGTGGACCTTCAGAGTGTTGATGAAACACAGAAAATGCATCGGTATTGAATACAACATGCACCATGTGGACTTTTCTACATTGGAGTAATGTCTCAAACTGTCTACACTTTGATCGATTCTTTTAAGACCAGTAGTAGTTTCCGAAGCACATCTGGACTCATTCTGTAATCTGTGGACCTTCAGAGTGTTGATGAAACACAGAAAATGCAGCGGGATTGAATACAACAGTCACCATGTGGACTTTTCACCATGGGAGTAATGTCTTAAACAGTCTACGCTTCGATCGATTCCTGGAAGACCAGTAGTAGTTTCCGAAAAACATCTGGAGGCATTCTGAAACCTGTCTACCGTCAGAGTGTTGACGAAACATAGAAATTGCATCGGGATTGAATACAAAATGCACCATGCCGACTTTTCTCCAGGGGAGTAATGTGTCAAACTTTCGACGCTTTGATCGTTTACTGGAGAACTAACAGTTTTTTATGAAGCACGTCTAGAGGCAGTCTGTAATCTGTCTACTTTCAGATTGTTGATGAAACACATTTATTGCATCGGGATCGAATACAACAGGTGGCCATGTGGATCTTTCTCCATTGGCTTAAATTTTCAAACTTTGTACGTTTTGATCGTTCCCTGGAATACTACCAGTAGTACCCGAAGCGCATCTGGAGGCATTCAGTAGTCTGTGGACCTTCAGAGTGCTGATGGAGCACAGTAATTGCATCGGGATTGAATACAAAATGCACCATGCGGACTTTTCTCCATGGGAGTAATGTCTCAAACTGTCTACGTTTTGATCGACTCTGAAAGACCAGTAGTAGTTTCCGAAGCACATCTGGTGGCATTCTGTAATCTGTGGACCTTCAGATTGTTGATTAAACACAGAAATTACTTCTGGATCGAATACAACAGGCACCATGTGGACTTTTCTCCGTGGGAGTAATGTCTCAAACTGTCTACGCTTTGATCGATTCCTGGAAGACCAGTAGTAGTTTTCGAAGCCCATTTTGAGGCATTCTGTAATCTGTAGACCTTCAGAGTGTTGATGAAACACAGAAATTGCATCGTGATTTAATACAATAGTCACCATGCGGACTTTTCTCCATGCGAGTAAAGTCTCAAAATGTCTACGGTTTAATTAAATCATGGTAGGCCAATAGTAGTTTCCGAAGCACATCAAGAGGCATTCTGTAATCTAAGGACCTTCAGAATGCTGAAGAAACACAGAAATTGCATCGGGATTGAATACAACAGGCACCATGCGGCCTTTTCTCCATGGGAGTAGTGTCTCAAATTGTCTACGCTTTGATTAATTAATGGAAGGCCAGTAGTAGTTTCCGAAGCACATCTAGAGGCATTCTGTAATCTGTGGACATTCAGAGTGTTGATGAAACACAGAAATTGCATGAGGATTGAATACAACTCTCACCATGCGGTCTTTTCTCCATGGAAGTAATGTGTCAAACTGTCTACGCTTTGATAGTCACCTGGAAGACCAGCAGTAGTTTCCGAAGCACGTCTGGAGGCATTCTGTTATCTGTGGACCTTCAGAGTTGTGATGAAACACAGAAATTGTATCAAGATTCAATAAATCAGGCACCATGCAGATTTTGCTCCATGGGAGTAATGTCTCAAATTGTCCACGCTTTGATCGATTCCTGGAAGACCAGCAGTTTTTTACGAAGCACATCTGAAGGCACTCTGTAAACTGTGGACCTTCAGAGTGTTGATGAAACACAGAAATTGCATCGGGATTGAATACGACTGGCACCATGCGGAATTTTATCCATGGGAGTAATGTCTCAAACTGCCTACGCTTTGATCGATTCCTGGAAGACCAGTAGTAGTTTTCGAAGCCCATGTTGAGGCATTATATAATCTGCGGACCATCAGAATGTTGATGAAATACAGAAATTGCATCGGCATTTAACAGAACAGAGACCACATGGACTTATCTACATGTGATTAATGTCTCAAACTGTCTACGATTTGATTGATTCCTGGAAGACCAGTAGTAGTTTCCGAGGCCCATGTGGAGTCATTCTGTAATCTGTGGACCTTCAGAGTGTTGATGAAACACAGAAATTGCGTCAGGATTGAATACAACAGGCACCGTGTGGACTTTTCTCCATAAGAGTAATGTCTCAAACTGTCTAAGCTTTGATTGTTCCCTGGAAGACCAGTAGCAGTTTCCGAAGCCCATCTGGAGGCATTCACTAATCTATCTACCATCAGAGTGTTTATGAAACACAGAAATTGCTTTGGGATCGAATACAACAGGCACCATGTGGACTTTTCTCAATGGGAGTAATGTCTCAAACTGTCTTCGCTTTGATCGTTCCCTGGAAGACCAGTTGTAGTTTACGAAGCACATCTGGAGGCTTTCTTTAAACTGTGGACCTTCAGAGTGTTGATGAAATACAGAAAATGCATCTGCATTTGATACAACAATCACCATGCGGACTTTTCTCCATGGGAGTAATGTCTCAAACTGTCTACGATTTGATCGTTCCCTGGAAGACCATTAGAAGTTACCGAAGCACATCTGGAGGAATTCTGTAATCTGTGGACTTTCAGTGTGTTGGTGAAACACAAACATTGCATCGGGATTGGATACCACAGGCACCATTCGGACATTTCTCCATGGGAGTAATGTCTCAAAATGTCTACGCTTTGATCGTTCCCTGGAATACCATTAGTAGTTTCCGAAGCACATCTGGAGGCATTCTACAATCTGTGGACTTTCAGTGTGTTGGTGAAACAAAAAAAATAGCATCGGGATTGAATACAACATTCACCATGAGGACTTTTTTCCATGGGAATAATGCCTCAAACTGTCTACGATTTGATTGATTCCTGAAAGATCAGTATTAGTTTCCGAAGCCCATGTGGAGTCATTCTGTAATATGTGGACCTTCAGAGTGTTGGTGAAACACAGAAATTGCATCGTTATTGAATACAACAGGCACCATGCGGACGTTTCTCCATATGAGTAATATTCCAAATTTTCTACGTTTTGATTGATTCCTGGAAGCCAATAGTAGTTTCCGAAGCACATCTAGAGGCATTCTGTAATCTAAGGACCTTCAGAGTGTTGATGAAACACAGAAATTGCATCAGGATTGAGTACAACATTCACAATGCGGACTTTTCTCCATGGGAGTAATGTCTCAAAATATCTACGCTTTGATCGTTCCCTGGAAGACCACTAGTAGTTTCCGAAGCACATCTGGAGGCATTCTGTAATCTGTGGACTTTCAGTGTGTTGGTGAAACAAAAATAGCATCGGGATTGAATACAACAGGCACCATGTGGACTTTTCTCCATGGGAGTAATGTCTCAAACTGTCTACGCTTTGATCGTTCCCTGGAAGACCACTAGTTGTTTTCAAAGCACATCTGGAGGCATTCTGTAAGCTGTGTACTTTCAGTGTGTTGATGAAACATATAAATTGCATCGGGATTGAAAACTACAGGCACCATGTGGACTTTTCTCCATGGGAGTAATGTCTTAAACAGTCTACGCTTCGATCGATTCCTGGAAGACCAGTAGTAATTTCCGAAGCACATCTGGAGGCATTCTGTAATCTGTGGACCTTCAGATTGTTGATTAAACACAGAAATTACTTCTGGATCGAATACAACAGGCACCATGTGGACTTTTCTTCATGGGAGTAATGTCCAAACTGCCTACGCTTTTATCGATTCCTGGAAGACCAGTAGTAGTTTTCGAGGCCCATTTTGAGGCATTCTGTAATCTGTAGACCTTCAGAGTGTTGATGAAACACAGAAATTGCATCGTTATTTAATACAACAGTCACCCTGCGGACTTTTCTCCATGCGAGTAAAGTCTCAAACTGTATACTTTTTAATTAAATAATGGTAGGCCAGTAGTAGCTTCCGAAGTACATCAAGAGGCATTCTGTAATCTAAGGACCTTCTGAATGTTGAAGAAACACAGAAATTGCATCGGGATTGAATACAAAAGGCACCATGCGGCCTTTTCTCCATGGGAGTAATGTCTCAAATTGTCTACGCTTTGATTAATTAATGGAAGGCCAGTAGTAGTTTCCGAAGCACATCTAGAGGCATTCTGTAATCTGTGGACATTCAGAGTGTTGATGAAACATAGAAATTGCATGAGGATTGAATACAACTGGCACCATGCGGTCTTTTCTCCATGGAAGTAATGTGTCAAACTGTCTACGCTTGGATAGTCACCTGGAAGACCAGCAGTAGTTTCCGAAGCACATCTGGAGGCATTATGTGATCTGTGGACCTTCAGAGTTATGATGAAACACAGAAATTGTATCAAGATTCAATAAAACAGGCACCATGCGGACTTTTCTCCATGGGAGTAATGTCTCAAATTGTCTACGCTTTGATCGATTCCTGGAAGACCAGCAGTCTTTTAAGAAGCACATCTGGAGGCACTCTGTAATCTGTGGACCTTCAGAGTCTTGATGAAACATAGAAATTGCATCGGGATTGAATACGACTGGCACCATGCGGAATTTTATCCATGGGAGTAATGTCTCAAACTGTCTACGTTTTAATCGTTCCCTGGATGACCAGTTGTAGATTCCGAAGCACATCTGGAGGCTTTGTTTAATCTGTGGACATTCAAAGTGTTGATGAAATACAGAAAATGCATCAGCATTTGATACAACAATCACACTGCGGACTTTTCTCCATGGGAGTAATGTCTCAAACTGCCTACGCTTTGATCGATTCCTGGAAGACCAGTAGTAGTTTTCGAAGCCCATGTTGAGGCATTCTGTAATCTGTGGACCTTCAGAGTGTTGATGAAACGCAGAAATTACATCGGGATTTAATGCGACAGACACCATGCGTACTTTTCTCCATGGGAGTAATGTCTCAAAACTACCTACGCTTTGATCGATTCGTGGAAGACCAGTAGTAGCTTTCGAAGCCCATGTTGAGGCATTCTGTAATCTTTGGACATTCAGAGTGTTGATGAAACACAGAAATTGCATGAGGATTGAATACAACTGGCACCATGCGGTCTTTTCTCCATGGAAGTAATGTGTCAAACTGTCTACGCTTGGATAGTCACCTGGAAGACCAGCAGTAGTTTCCGAAGCATATCTGGAGGCATTATGTTATCTGTGGACCTTCAGAGTTATGATGAAACACAGAAATTGTATCAAGATTCAATAAAACAGGCACCATGCGGACTTTTCTCCATGGGAGTAATGTCTCAAACTGCCTACGCTTTGATTAATTAATGGAAGGCCAGTAGGAGTTTCCGTAGCACATCTAGAGTCATTATGTAATCTGCGGACCATCAGAATGTTGATGAAATACAGAAATTGCATCGGAATTTAACAGAACAGAGACCACATGGACTTATATACATGTGATTAATGTCTCAAACTGTCTACGATTTGATTGATTCCTGGAAGACCAGTAGTAGTTTCCGAAGCCCATGTGGAGTCATTCTGTAATCTGTGGACCTTCAGAGTGTTGATGAAACACAGAAATTGCATCAGGATTGAATAGAAATGGCACCATGCGGACTTTTCTCCATGGGACTAATGTCTCAAACTGTCTACGTTTTGATCGTTCCGTGGAAGAACAGTTGTAGTTTCCGAAGCAAATCTGGAGAATTCCTGAAATCTGTGGACCTTCAAGTGTTGATGAAATTCAGAAAATGCATCTGCATTTAATACACCAATCACCATGCGAACTTTTCTCCCTTTAGTAATGTCTCAAAATATCTACCCTTCATCGTTCCCTTGAAGACCAGTAGCAGTTTCCGAAGCACATCTGCAGGCATTCTGTAAAATGTGCACTTTCAGTGTCTTGATGAAACAGAGAAATTGCAACGGGATTGAATACAACAGGCACCATTCGGTATTTTCTCCATGGGAATAATGTCTCAAACTGTCTACGTTTAAATCGATTTCTGAAAGACCAGTAGTAGCTTCCGAAGCACATCTGAAGGAATTGTGTAACCTGTTTACTTTGAGAGTGTTGATCAAACACAGAATTTGCATCCGGTTTGAATACAACAGGCACGATGCGGACTTTTCTGCATGGGAGTATTGTCTCAAACTGTCTACGCTTTGATCGACTCCTGGAAGACCAGTTGTAGTTTCCAAAGCACATCTGGAGCCATTCTGGAATCTGTGGACATTCAGATTGTTGATGAAACACAGAAATTGCATCTGGACCGAATACAACAGGCACCGTGTGGACTTTTCTCCATGAGAGTAATGTCTCAAATTGTCTAAGCTTTGATCGTTCCCTGGAAGACCAGTAATTGTTTCCAAAGCACATCTGGAGGCATTCTGTAAGCTGTGGACTTTCATTGTGTTGATGAAATATATAAATTGGGTCGGGATTGAATACAACAGGCACCATGTGGACTTTTCTGCATTGGAGTACTGTCTCAAACTGTCTACACTTTCTTCGATACCTTGAAGACCAGTAGTTTTTTACGAAGCACATCTGGAGGCACTCTGTAATCTGTGGACCTTCAGAGTGTTGATGAAACACAGAAATAGCATCGGGATTGAATACGACAGGCACCATGTGGAATTTTATCCATGGGAGAAATGTCTCCAACTGTCTAAGTTTGATCGTTTCCTGGAAGACCTGTAGCAATTTCCGATGTCCATCTGGAGGCATTCACTAATCTGTCTACCATCAGAGTGTTTATGAAACACATAAATTGCTTCGGGATCGAATACAACAGGCACCATGTGGACTTTTCTGCATGGGAGTAATGTCTCAAACTGTCTTCGCTTTGATCGTTCCCTGGAAGACAAGTTGTAGTTTCCGAAGCACATCTGGAAGCTTTCTTTAACCTGTGGACCTTCACAGTGTTGATGAAATACAGAAAATGCATCTGCATTTGATACAACAATCACCATGCGGACTTTTCTCCATGGGAGTAATGTCTCAAACTCTCTACGCTTTGATCGTTCCCTGGAAGACCATTAGAAGTTACCGAAGCACATCTGGAGGCATTCTGTAATCTGTGGACTTTCAGTGTGTTGGTGAAACACAAAAATTGCATCGGGATTGGATACCACAGGCACCTTTCGGGCATTTCTCCATGGGAGGAATGTCTCAAAATGTCTACGCTTTGATCGTTCCCTGGAAGATCATTAGTAGTTTCCGAAGCACATCTGGAGGCATTCTGCAATCTGTGTACTTTCAGTGTGTTGGTGAAACAAAAAAATAGCATCGGGATTGAATACAACATTCACCATGAGGACTTTTCCCCATGGGAATAATACCTCAAACTGTCTACGATTTCATTGATTCCTGAAAGACCAGTATTAGTTTCCGAAGCCCATGTGGAGTCATTCTGTAATCTGTATACCTTCAGAGTGTTGGTGAAACACAGAAATTGCATCGTGATTAAATTCAACAGGCACCATGCGGACGTTTCTCCATATGAGCAATGTTCCAAATTGTCTACGTTTTGATTGATTCCTGGAAGCCAATAGTAGTTTCCAAAGCACATCTAGAGGCATTCTGCAATCTGTGGACCTTCAGAGTGTTGATGCAACACAGAAATTGCATCAGGATTGAGTACAACAGGCACCATGCGGACTTTTCTCCATGGGAGTAATGTCACAAACTGTCTACGCTTTGATCGTTCCCTGGAAGACCAGTTGTAGTTTCCGAAGCACATCTGGAGGCTTTCTGTAATCTGTGTACTTTCAGAGTGTTGATGAAATATAGAAAATGCATCAGCATTTGATACAACAATCACCATGCGTACTTTTCTCCATGGGAGTAATGTCTCAAAATGTCTACACTTTGATCGTTCCCTGGAAGACCATTATTAGATTCCGAAGCACCTCTGGAGGCATTCTGTAATCTGTGGACTTTCAGTGTGGTGGTGAAACAAAAATAGCATCGGGATTGAATACAACAGGCACCATGTGGACTTTTCTCCATGGGAGTAATGTCTCAAACTGTCTACGCTTTGATCGTTCCCTGGAAGACCAGTAGTTGTTTCCAAAGCACATCTGGAGGCATTCTGTAAGCTGTGGACTTTCAGTGTGTTGATGAAACATATAAATTGAGTCGGGATTGAATACAACAGGCACCATGTGGACTTTTCTGCATTGGAGAAATGTCTCAAACTGTCTACGGTTTCATCGATTCCTGGAAGACCAGTAGTTTTTTACGAAGCACATCTGGAGGCACTCTGTAATCTGTGGATCTTCAGAGTGTTGATGAAACTCAGAAATAGCATCGGGATTGAATACGACAGGCACCATGCGGAATTTTATCCATGGGATTAATGTCTCAAATTGTATAAGCTTTGATCGTTCCCTGGAAGACCAGTAGCAGTTTCCGAAGCACATCTGGAGGCATTCACTAATCTGTCTACCATCAGAGTGTTTATGAAACACAGAAATTGCATCGGGATCGAATACAACAGGCACCATGTGGACTTTTCTCCATGGGAGTAATGTCTCAAACTGTCTTCGCTTTGATCTTTCCCTGGAAGACCGGTTGTAGTTTCCGAAGCACATCTGAAGGCTTTCTTTAATCTGTGGACCTTCAGAGTGTTGATGAAATACAGAAAATGCATCAGCATTTGATACAACAATCACCATGCAGACTTTCCTCCATGGGAGTAATGTCTCAAACCGTCTACGCTTTGATCGTTCCCTGGAAGACCATTAGAAGTTCCCGAAGCACATCTGGAGGCATTCTGTAATCTGTGGAATTTCAGTGTGTTGGTGAAACACAAAATTGCATTGGGATTGGATACCACAGGCACCATTGGGACATTTCTCCATGGGAGTAATGTCTCAAAATGTCTACGCTTTGTTCGTTCCCTGGAAGACCATTAGTAGTTTCCGAAGCGCATCTGGAGGCATTCTGCAATCTGTGGACTTTCAGTGTGTTGGTGAAACAAAAAAATAGCATCGGGATTGAATACAACATTCACCATGAGGACTTTACCCCATGGGAGTAATGTCTCAAACTTTCTACGCTTTGATCGTTCCCTGGATGACCAGTAGTATTTTCCGAAGCACACCTGGAGAATTTCTGAAGTCTGTGGAACTTCAGAATATTGATAAAATACAGAAATTGCATCGGCATTCCACAGAACAGACACCATATGGACTTATCTACATGGGATCAATGTCTCAAACTGTCTACGATTTGATTGATTCCTGGAAGACCAGTAATAGTTTCCAAAGCACATCTGGAGGCATTCTGTAAGCTGTGGACTTTCAGTGTGTTGATGAAATATATAAATTGGGTCGGGATTGAATACAACATGCACCATGTGGACTTTTCTGCATTGGAGTAATGTCTCAAACTGTCTACACTTTGATCGATTCCTGGAAGACCAGTAGTAGTTTCCGAAGCACATCTGGAGGCATTCTGTGATGTGTGGACCTTCAGAGTGTTGATGAAACACAGAAATTGCATCGGGATTGAATACAACATTCACCATAAGGACTTTTCTGCATTGGAGTAATGTCTCAAACTGTCTACGCTTTGATCGATTCCTGGAAGACCAGCAGTAGTTTGCGTAACCCATGTGGAGTCATTGTGTAATCTGTGGACCTTCAGAGTGTTGATGAAACACAGATATAGCATCGGGATTGAATACGACAGGCACCATGCGGCCTTTTCTCCATCGGAGTAGTGTCTCAAATTGTCTACGCTTTGATTAATTAATGGAAGGCCAGTAGTAGTTTCCGAAGCACATCTGGAGGCATTCTGTAATCTGTGGACTTTCAGTGTGTTGGTGAAACAAAAAAATAGCATCGGGATTGAATACAACAGGAACCATTCGGACTTTTCTCCATGGGAATAATGCCTCAAACTGTGTACGATTTGATCGATTTCTGGAAGACCAGTAGTAGCTTCCGAAGTACATCTGCAGGCATTCTGTAATTTGTGGACCTTCAGAGTGTTGATGAAGCACAGAAATATTCATCGGGATTGAATACAACAGGCACCATGCATCCTTTTCTCCATGGGAGTGGTGTCACAAATTGTCTACGCTTTGATTAATTGATGGAAGACCAGTAGTAGTTTCCGAAGCACATCTAGAGGCATTCTGTAATCTGCGGACATTCAGAGTGTTGATGAAACACAGAAATAGCATCGGCATTAAATACGACAGGCACCATGCGGAATTTAATCCCTGGGAATAATGTCTCAAAGTGTCTAAGCTTTGATCGTTCCCTGGAAGACCAGTAGCAGTTTCCGAAGCACATCCGGAGCCATTCACTAATCTGTCTACCATCAGAATGTTTATGAAACACAGAAATTGCATCGGGTTCGAATACAACAGGCACCATGTGGACATTTCTACATGGGAGTAATGTCTCAAACTGTCTTCGCTTTGATCGTTCCCTGGAAGACCAGTTGTAGTTTCCGAAGCACATCAGGATGCTTTCTTTAATCTGTGCACCTTCAGAGTGTTGATGAAATACAGAAAATGCATCAGCATTTGATACAACAATCACCATGCGGACTTTTCTCCATGGGAGAAATGACTCAATATGTCTACTCATTGATCGTTCCCTGGAAGTCCATTAATAGTTTCCGAAGCACATCTGGCGGCATTCTGCAATCTGTGGACTTTCAGTGTGTTGGTGAAACACAAAAATTCCATCGGGATTGAATATCACAGGCACCATTCGGACTTTTCTCCATTAGAATAATACTTCAAACTGTGTACAATTTGATCGATTTCTGGAAGACCAGTAGTAGTTTCCGAAGCACATCTGGTTGCATTTTGTAATCTGTGGACCTTCAGAGTGTTGATGAAACACAGATATTGCATCGGGATTGAATACAACAATCACCATGTGGACTTTCCTCCATGGGAGTAATGTCTTAAATAGTCTACGCTTTGATCGTTCCCTGGAAGACCTGTAGTAGTTTCCGATGCACATCTGGAGGCATTCTGTAATCTGTGGACCTTCAAAGTGTTGATGAAACACTGAAATTGCATCGGTATTGAATACAACAGTCACCACGCGCACTTTCCTCCATGGGAGTAATGTTTCAAACAGTCTACGCTTTGATCGTTCCCTGGAAGACCAGTAGTAGTTTCAGATGCTCATCTGGAGGCATTCTGGAAACTGTGGACTATCAGAGTGTTGATGAAACAGAAATTGCATCGGGATTGAATACAACAGTCACCATGCGCACTTTCCTCCATGGGAGTAATGTCTCAAACTGTCTACGATTTAACCTTCCCCTGGAAAACCAGTAGGTGTTTCCAAAGGACATGTGGAGGCATTCTGTAAGCTGTGGACTTTCAGTGTGTTGATGAAACACAGATATTGAATCGGGATTGAATACAACAGGCACCATGTGGACTTTTCCGTATTGGAGTAATGTCTCAAACTGTCTACACTTTGATCGATTTCTGGAAGACCAGTAGTAGTTTTCGAAGCACATCTGGAGGCATTCTTTAAACTGGGGACCTTCAGATTGTTGATGAAACACAGATATTGTATCTGGATCGAATACAACAAGCACCATGTGGACTTTTCTCCATGGGAGTATAGTCTCAAACTGTCTACGCTTTGATCGTTCACTGGAACAGCAGTAGTAGTTTCCGAAGCACATCTGGAGGCTTTCTGGAATCTGTGGACATTCAGAGTGTTGATGAAATAAAGAAAATGCATCTGCATTTAATACAACAATCACCATGCGGACTTTTCTCCATGGGAGTAATGTCTAAAACTGTCTACGCTTTGATCGTTCCCTGGAAGACCAGCAGTAGTTTCCGAAGCACACATGGAAGCATTCTGTAATCTGTGGAACTTCAGAGTGTTGATGAAACACAGAAATAGCATCGGGATTGAATACGACAGGCACCATGCGGAATTTTATCCATATGACTAATGTCTCAAACTGTCTACGATTTACCCTTAACCTGGAAGACCAGTAGGTGTTTCCAAAGCACATCTGGAGGCATTCTGTAAGCCGTGGACTTTCAGTGTGTTGATGAAATACAGATATTGAATCGGGATTGAATACAACATGCACCATGTGGACTTTTCTGCATTGGAGTAATGTCTCAAACTGTCTACACTTTGATCGATTCCTGGAAGACCAGTAGTAGTTTCCGAAGCACATCTGGAGGCATTCTGTGATGTGTGGACCTTCAGAGTGTTGATGAAACACAGAAATTGCATCGGGATTGAATACAACATTCACCATAAGGACTTTTCTGCATTGGAGTAATGTCTCAAACTGTCTACGCTTTGATCGATTCCTGGAAGACCAGCAGTAGTTTGCGTAGCCCATGTGGAGTCATTGTGTAATCTGTGGACCTTCAGAGTGTTGATGAAACACAGATATAGCATCGGGATTGAATACGACAGGCACCATGCGGCCTTTTCTCCATCGGAGTAGTGTCTCAAATTGTCTACGCTTTGATTAATTAATGGAAGGCCAGTAGTAGTTTCCGAAGCACATCTGGAGGCATTCTGTAATCTGTGGACTTTCAGTGTGTTGGTGAAACAAAAAAATAGCATCGGGATTGAATACAACAGGAACCATTCGGACTTTTCTCCATGGGAATAATGCCTCAAACTGTCTACGATTTGATCGATTTCTGGAAGACCAGTAGTAGCTTCCGAAGTACATCTGCAGGCATTCTGTAATTTGTGGACCTTCAGAGTGTTGATGAAGCACAGAAATATTCATCGGGATTGAATACAACAGGCACCATGCATCCTTTTCTCCATGGGAGTGGTGTCACAAATTGTCTACGCTTTGATTAATTGATGGAAGACCAGTAGTAGTTTCCGAAGCACATCTAGAGGCATTCTGTAATCTGCGGACATTCAGAGTGTTGATGAAACACAGAAATAGCATCGGCATTAAATACGACAGGCACCATGCGGAATTTTATCCCTGGGAATAATGTCTCAAAGTGTCTAAGCTTTGATCGTTCCCTGGAAGACCAGTAGCAGTTTCCGAAGCACATCCGGAGCCATTCACTAATCTGTCTACCATCAGAATGTTTATGAAACACAGAAATAGCATCGGGTTCGAATACAACAGGCACCATGTGGACTTTTCTACATGGGAGTAATGTCTCAAACTGTCTTCGCTTTGATCGTTCCCTGGAAGACCAGTTGTAGTTTCCGAAGCACATCAGGATGCTTTCTTTAATCTGTGCACCTTCAGAGTGTTGATGAAATACAGAAAATGCATCAGCAATTGATACAACAATCACCATGCGGACTTTTCTCCATGGGAGAAATGACTCAATATGTCTACTCTTTGATCGTTCCCTGGAAGTCCATTAATAGTTTCCGAAGCACATCTGGCGGCATTCTGCAATCTGTGGACTTTCAGTGTGTTGGTGAAACACAAAAATTCCATCGGGATTGAATATCACAGGCACCATTCGGACTTTTCTCCATGGGAATAATCCTTCAAACTGTGTACGATTTGATCGATTTCTGGAAGACCAGTAGTAGTTTCCGAAGCACATCTGGTTGCATTTTGTAATCTGTGGACCTTCAGAGTGTTGATGAAACACAGATATTGCATCGGGATTGAATACAAGAATCATCATGTGGACTTTCCTCCATGGGAGTAATGTCTTAAATAGTCTACGCTTTGATCGTTCCCTGGAAGACCTGTAGTAGTTTCCGATGCACATCTGGAGGCATTCTGTAATCTGTGGACCTTCAAAGTGTTGATGAAACACTGAAATTGCATCGGTATTGAATACAACAGTCACCACGCGCACTTTCCTCCATGGGAGTAATGTTTCAAACAGTCTACGCTTTGATCGTTCCCTGGAAGACCAGTAGTAGTTTCAGATGCTCATCTGGAGGCATTCTGGAAACTGTGGACTATCAGAGTGTTGATGAAACACAGAAATTGCATCGGGATTGAATACAACAGTCACCATGCGCACTTTCCTCCATGGGAGTAATGTCTCAAACTGTCTACGATTTAACCTTCCCCTGGAAAACCAGTAGGTGTTTCCAAAGGACATGTGGAGGCATTCTGTAAGCTGTGGACTTTCAGTGTGTTGATGAAACACAGATATTGAATCGGGATTGAATACAACAGGCACCATGTGGACTTTTCCGTATTGGAGTAATGTCTCAAACTGTCTACACTTTGATCGATTTCTGGAAGACCAGTAGTAGTTTTCGAAGCACATCTGGAGGCATTCTGTAATCTGGGGACCTTCAGATTGTTGATGAAACACAGGTATTGTATCTGGATCGAATACAACAAGCACCATGTGGACTTTTCTCCATGGGAGTATAGTCTTAAAGTGTCTACGCTTTGATTAAATAATGGAAGGCCAGTAGTCGTTTCCGAAGCACATCTGGAGGCATTCACTAATCTGTCTACCATCAGAGTGTTGACGAAACACAGATATTGCATCGGGATCGAATAAAACAGGAGCATGTGGACTTTTCTACATGGGAGTTATGACTCAAACTGTCTACGGTTTCATCGTTCCCTGGAACAGCAGTAGTAGTTTCCGAAGCACATCTGGAGGCATTCAGTAATCTGTGGACCTTCAGAGTGTTGATGAAACACAGAGATTGCATCGAGATTGAATACAGCAGGTACAATGAGAACTTTTCTCCAAATGAGTAATGTCTCAAATTATATATGCTTTGATTGATTCCTGGAAGGCCAGGAAAAGTTTCCGAAGCACATCTAGAGGCATTCTGTAATCAGTGGACCTTCAGAGGGTTGATGAAACACAGAGATTGCACCGAGATTGAATACAACAGGCACCATGCGGAATTTTCTGTATTTGGGTAATGTCCCGAACTGTCAACGCTTTGATTGATTCCTGGAATCTAATAGTAGTTTCCGAAGCACATCGAGAGGCATTCTGTAATCAGTGGACCTTCAGAGTGTTGAAGAAACATAGAAATTGCATCAGGATTGAGTACAACTGGCACCATGCAGACTTTTCTCCATGGGAGTAATGTCTCAAACTGTCTACGCTTTGATCGTTCCCTGGAAGACCAGTTGTAGTTTCCGAAACAGATCTGGAGGCTTTCTGTAAACTGTCGACCTTCAGAGTGTTGATGAAATACAGAAAATGCATCAGCATTTAATACAACAATCACGATGCGGACTTTTCTCCATGGGAGTAATGTCTCAAAATGTCTACGCTTTGATCGTTCCCTGGAAGACCATTAGTAGTTTCCGAAGCACATCTGGAGGCTTTCTGTAATCTGTTGACCTTCAGAGTGTTGACGAAATACAGAAAATGCATCAGCATTTAATACAACAATCACGATGCGGTCTTTTCTCCATGGGAGTAATGTCTCAAAATGTCTACGCTTTGATAGTTCCCTGGAAGACCATTAGTAGTTTCCGAAGCACATCTGGAGGCTTTCTGTAATCTGTGGACTTTCAGTGTGTTGGTGAAACAAAAAAATAGCATCGGGATTGAATACAACAGGCACCATGTGGACTTTTCTCCATGGGAGTGTCTCAAACTGTCTACGTTTTGATCGTCCCCTGGAAGACCAGTAGTAGTTTCCGAAGCACATCTGGAGGCTTTCTTTAATCTGTGGACCTTCAGAGTGTTGATGAAATACAGAAAATGCATCAGCATTCGATACAACAATCACCATGCGGACTTTTCTCCATGGGAGTAATGTCTCAATATGTCTACGCTTTGATCGTTCCCTGGAAGACCATTAGTAGTTTCCGAAGCACATCTGGAAGCATTCCGTAATCTATGGACCTTCAGAGTGTTGATGAAACACAGACATTGCATCGGGATTGAATACAACATTCACCATGAGGACTTTTCCCCATGGGAATAATATCTCAAACTGTCTACGCTTTGATCGCTCCCTGGATGACCAGTAGTATTTTCCGAAGCACATCTGGAGGATTTCTGAAGTCTGTGGATCTTCCGAATATTGATGAAATACAGAAATTGCATCGGCAGTCAACAGAACAGACACTATCTGGACTTATCTACATGGGATCAATGTCTCAAACTGTCTACGATTTGATTGATTCCTGGAAGACCAGTAGTAGTTTGCGAAGCCCAGGTGGAGTCATACTGTAATCTGTGGACCTTCAGAGTGTTGATGAAACACAGATATTGCATCGGGATTGAATACAACAGGCACCATGCGGCCTTTTCTCCATGGAAGTAGTGTCTTAAATTGTCTACGCTTTGATTAATTAATGGAAGGCCAGTAGTAGCTTCCGAAGCACATCTGGAGGCATTCACTAATCTCTCGACCATCAGAGTGTTGATGAAACACAGAAATTGCATCGGGATCGAATACAACAATCACCATGTTGACATTTCTCCATGGGAGTAATGTCTCAAACTGTGTACGCTTTAACCTTCCCCTGGAAGACCAGTAGGTGTTTCCAAAGCACATCTGGAGGCAGTCTGTAAGCTGTGGACTTTCAGTGTGTTGACGAAACACAGAAATTAAATCGGGATTGAATACAACAGGCACCATTTGGACTTTTCTGCATTTGAGTAATGTCTCAAACTGTCTACGCTTTGATCGTTCACTGGAACAGCAGTAGTAGTTTCCAAAGCACATCTGGAGGCTTTCTGAAATCTGTGGACATTCAGAGTGTTGTTGAAATAAAGAAAATGCATCTGTATTTAATACAACAATCACCATGCGGACTTTTCTCCATGGGAGTAATGTCTCAAACTGTCTACGCTTTGATCGTTCCCTGGATGGCCAGTTGTAGTTTCCGAAGCACATCTGGAGGCTTTCTGTAATCTGTGGACCTTCAGAGTGTTGATGAAATACAGAAAATGCATCAGAATTTGATACAACAATCACCATGCGGACATTTCTCCATGGGAGTAATGTCTCAAAGTGTCTACGTTTTGATCGATTCTGAAAGACCAGTAGAAGTTTTCGAAGCCCATGTTGAGGCATTCTGTAATATGTGGACCTTCAGAGTGTTGATGAAACACAGAAATTACATCGGGATTTAATACAACAGTCAACATGCGGACTTTTCTCCATGGGAGTAATGTCTCAAAACTGCCTACGCTTTGATCGATTCCTGGAAGACCAGTAGTAGTTATCGAAGCCCATGTTGAGGCATTCTTTAAAATGTGGACTTTCAGTGTCTTGATGAAACAGAGAAATTGCAACAGGATTGAATACAACAGGCACCATTCGGAATTTTCTCCATGGGAATAATGTCTCAATCTGTCAACGTTTAAATCGATTTCTGAAAGACCAGTAGTAGCTTCCGAAGCACATCTGAAGGCATTGTGTAATCTGTTTACCTTCAGAGTGTTGATGAAACACAGAATTTGCATCGGGATTGAATACAACAGGCACCGTGTGGACTTTTCTCCATGAGTGTAATGTCTCAAACTGTCTACGGTTTGATCGTTCCCTGGAGGACCAGTAGTAGTTTGCGAAGCTTATCTGGAGGCATTCTGTTATCTGTGGACCTTCAGAGTGTTGATGAAACACAGAGATCGTATCGGGATTGAATACAACAGGCACAACGCGAACTTTTCTCCATATGAGTAATGTATCAAATTGTATATGCTTTGACTGATTCCTGGAAGAGCAGTAGTAGTTTCCGAAGCACATTTGGAGGCATTCTGTAATCTGTGGAACTTCAGAGTCTTGATGAACCACAGAAATTGCATCGAGATTGAATACAACAGGCACCATGCGGACGTTTCTCCATATGAGTAATGTTCCAAATTGTCTACGCTTTGATTGATTCCTGGAAGCCAATGGTAGTTTCCGAAGCACATCGAGAGGCATTCTGCAATCTGTGGACCTTTAGAGTGTTGATGAAATACAGAAATTGCATCAGGATTAAATACAACAGGCATCATGCGGACTTTTCTCCATGGGAGTAATGTCTCAAACTGTCTACGGTTTGATCGTTCCCTGGAAGACCAGTTGTAGAAACCGAAGCACATCTGGAGGCTTTCTGTAATCTGTGGACCTTCAGAGTGTTGATGAAATACAGAGAATGCATCAGCATTTGATACAACAATCACCATGCGGACTTTTCCCCATGGGAGTAATGTCTCAAAATGTCTTCGATTTGATCGTTCCCTGGAAGACCATTAGTAGATTCCGAAGCACATCTGGAGACATTCTGTAATCTGTGGACTTTCAGTGTGTTGGTGAAACAAAAAAATAGCATCGGGATTGAATACAACAGGAACCATTCGGACTTTTCTCCATGGGAATAATGCCTCAAACTGTCTACGCTTTGATCGCTCCCTGTATGACCCGTAGTATTTTCCGAAGCACATCTGGAGGATTTCTGAAGTCTGTGGACCTTCCGAATATTGATGAAATACAGAAATTGCATCGGCAGTCAACAGAACAGACGCTATCTGGACTTATCTACATGGGAACAATATCTCAAACTGTCTACGATTTGATTGATTCCTGGATGACCAGTAGTAGTTTGCGAAGCCCAGGTGGAGTCTTACTGTAATCTGTGGACCTTTAGAGTGTTGATGAAACACAGATATTGCATCGGGATTGAATACAACTGGCACCATGCGGCCTTTTCTCCATAGGAGTAGTGTCTTAAATTGTCTACGCTTTGATTAATTAATGGAAGGCCAGTAGTAGCTTCCGAAGCACATCTGGAGGCATTCACTAATCTCTCGACCATCAGAGTGTTGATGAAACACAGAAATTGCATCGGGATCGAATACAACAATCACCATGTTGACTTTTCTCCATGGGAGTAATGTCTCAAACTGTCTACGCTTTAACCTTCCCCTGGAAGACCAGTTGGTGTTTCCAAAACACATCTGGAGGCAGTCTGTAAGCTGTGGACTTTCAGTGTGTTGACGAAACACAGAAATTAAATCGGGATTGAATACAACAGGCACCATTTGGACTTTTCTGAATTTGAGTAATGTCTCAAACTGTCTACGCTTTGATCGTTCACTGGAACAGCAGTAGTAGTTTCCGAAGTACATCTGGAGGCTTTCTGAAATCTGTGGACATTCAGAGTGTTGTTGAAATAAAGAAAATGCATCTGTATTTAATACAACAATCACCATGCGGACTTTTCTCCATGGGAGTAATGTCTCAAACTGTCTACGCTTTAATCGTTCCCTGGAAGGCCAGTTGTAGTTTCCGAAGCACATCTGGAGGCTTTCTGTAATCTGTGGACCTTCAGAGTGTTGATGAAATACAGAAAATGCATCAGAATTTGATACAACAATCACCATGCGGACATTTCTCCATGGGAGTGATGTCTCAAAGTGTCTACGTTTTGATCGATTCTGAAAGACCAGTAGAAGTTTTCGAAGCCCATGTTGAGGCATTCTGTAATATGTAAACCTTCAGAGTGTTGATGAAACACAGAAATTACATCGGGATTTAATACAACAGTCACCATGCGGACTTTTCTCCATGGGAGTAATGTCTCAAAACTGCCTACGCTTTGATCGATTCCTGGAAGACCAGTAGTAGTTATCGAAGCCCATGTTGAGGCATTCTTTAAAATGTGGACTTTCAGTGTCTTGATGAAACAGAGAAATTGCAACGGGATTGAATACAACAGGCACCATTTGGAATTTTCTCCATGGGAATAATGTCTCAAACTGTCAACGTTTAAATCGATTTCTGAAAGACCAGTAGTAGCTTCCGAAGCACATCTGAAGGCATTGTGTAATCTGTTTACCTTCATAGTGTTGATGAAACACAGAATTTGCATCGGGATTGAATACAACAGGCACCGTGTGGACTTTTCTCCATGAGTGTAATGTCTCAAACTGTCTACGGTTTGATCGTTCCCTGGAGGACCAGTAGTAGTTTGCGAAGCTTATCTGGAGGCATTCTGTTATCTGTTTACCTTCAGAGTGTTGATGATACACAGAGATCGTATCGGGATTGAATACAACAGGCACAATGCAAACTTTTCTCCATATGAGTAATGTCTCAAATTGTATATGCTTTGACTGATTCCTGGAAGAGCAGTAGTAGTTTCCGAAGCACATTTGGAGGCATTCTGTAATCTGTGGAACTTCAGAGTCTTGATGAAACACAGAAATTGCATCGAGATTGAATACAACAGGCACCATGCGGACGTTTCTCCATATGAGTAATGTTCCAAATTGTCTACGCTTTGATTGATTCCTGGAAGCCAATAGTAGTTTCCGAAGCACATCGAGAGGCATTCTGCAATCTGTGGACCTTTAGAGTGTTGTTGAAATACAGAAATTGCATCAGGATTAAATACAACAGGCACCATGCGGACTTTTCTCCATGGGAGAAATGTCTCAAACTGTCTACGGTTTGATCGTTCCCTGGAAGACTAGTTGTAGAAACCGAAGCACATCTGGAGGCTTTCTGTAATCTGTGGACCTTCAGAGTGTTGATGAAATACAGAGAATGCATCAGCATTTGATACAACAATCACCATGCGGACTTTTCCCCATGGGAGTAATGTCTCAAAATGTCTTCGATTTGATCGTTCCCTGGAAGACCATTAGTAGATTCCGAAGCACATCTGGAGGCATTCTGTAATCTGTGGACTTTCAGTGTGTTGGTGAAACAAAAATAGCATCGGGATTGAATACAACAGGAACCATTCGGACTTTTCTCCATGGGAATAATCCTTCAAACTGTCTACGATCTGATCGATTTCTGGAAGACCAGTAGTAGTTTCCGAACCACATCTGGCGGCATTTTGTATTCTGTGGACCTTCAGAGTGTTGATGAAACACAGACATTGCATCGGGATTGAATACAACAGGCACCATGCGGCCTTTTCTCCATGGGAGTAGTGTCTCAAATTGTCTACGCTTTGATTATTTAATGGAAGACCAGTAGTAGTTTCGAAAGCACATCTGGAGGCATTCACTATTCTGTCTACCATCAGAGTGTTGATGAAACACAGAAATTGCATCGGGATCGAATAAAACAATCACCATGTGGACTTTCCTCCATGGGAGTAATGCGTCCAACTGTCTACGATTTAACCTTCCCCTTGAAAACCAGTAGGTGTTTCCAAAGCACATCTGGAGGCATTCTGTAAGCTGTGGACTTTCAGTGTGTTGATGAAACACAGATATTGATTCGGGATTGAATACAACAGGCACCATGTGGACTTTTCTGCATTGGAGTAATGTCTCAAACTGTCTACACTTTGATCGATTTCTGGAAGACCAGTAGTAGTTTTCGAAGCACATCTGGAGGCATTCTGTAATCTGGGGACCTTCAGATTGTTGATGAAACACAGATATTGTATCTGGATCGAATACAACAAGCTCCATGTGGACTTTTCTCCATGGGAGTATAGTCTCAAAGTGTCTACGATTTGATCGTTCACTGGAACAGCAGTAGTACTTTCCCAAGCACATCTGGAGGCTTTCTGAAATCTGTGGACATTCAGAGTGTTGACGAAATAAAGAAAATGCTTCTGCATTTAATACAACAATCACCATGCGAGCTTTTCTCCATGGGAGTAATGTCTCAAACTGTCTACGCTTTGATCGTTCCCTGGTAGGACAGTTGTAGTTTCCGAAGCACATCTGGAGGCTTCCTGTAATCTGTTGACGTTTAGAGTGTTGATGAAATACAGAAAATTCATCTGAATTTGATACAACAATCACCATGCGGACATTTCACCATGGGAGTAATGTCTCAAACTGCCTACGCTTTGATCGTTCCCTGGAAGACCATTAGTAGTTTTCGAAGCACATCTGGAGGCATTCTGTAATCTGTGGACCTTCAGAGTGTTGATGAAACACAGAAATAGCATCGGGATTGACTACGACAGGCACCATGCGGAATTTTATCCATGGGATTAATGTCTCAAACTGTCTAAGATTTGATCGTCCCCTGGAAGACCAGTAGCAGTTTCCGAAGTACATCTGGAGGCTGTCACTAATCTGTCTACCATCAGACTGTTGATGAAACACAGAAATTGCATTTGGATCGAATACAACAGGCACCATGTGGACTTTTCTACATGGGAGTAATGTCTCAAACTGTCTTCGCTTTGATCGTTCCCTGGAAGACCATTAGTAGTTTCCGAAGCACATCTGGAAGCATTCTGTAATCTATGGACCTTCAGAGTGTTGATGAAACACAGATATCGTATCGGGATTGAATACAACAGGCACAATGCGAACCCTTCTCCATATGAGTAATGTCTCAAATTGTTTATGCTTTGACTGATTCCTGGAAGAGCTGTAGTAGTTTCCGGAGCACATTTGGAGGCATTCTGTAATCTGTGGAACTTCAGAGTCTTGGTGAAACACAGAAATTCCATCGAGATTGAATACAACAGGCACCATGCGGACATATCTCCATATCAGTAATGTTCCTAATTGTCTACGCTTTGATTGATTCCTGGAAGCCAATAGTAGTTTCCGAAGCACATCGAGAGGCATTCAGCAATCTGTGGACCTTCAGAGTGTTGATGAAACACAGAAATTGCATCAGGATTAAATACAACAGGCACCATGCGGACTTTTCTCCATCGGAGTAATGTCTCAAACTGTCTACGGTTTGATCGTTCCCTGGAAGACCAGTTGTAGTTACCGAAGCACATCTGGAAGCTTTCTGTAATCTGTGGACCATCAGAGTGTTGATGAAATTCAGAGAAGGCATCAGCATTTGATACAACGATCACCATGCGGACTTTTCTCCATAGGAGTAATGTCTCAAAATGTCTTCGCTTTGATCGTTCCCTGGAAGACCATTAGTAGATTCCGAAGCACATATGGAGGCATTCTGTAATCTGTGGACTTTCAGTGTGTTGGTGAAACAAAAAAATTGCATCGGGATTGAATACAACAGGAACCATTCGGACTATTCTCCATGGGAATAATGCCTCAAACTGTCTACGATTTGATCGATTTCTGGAAGACCAGTAGTAGTTTCCGAAGCACATCTGCAGGCATTCTGTTATTTGTGTACCATCAGAGTGTTGATGAAACACAGAAATTGCATCGGGATTGAATACAACATTCACCATGAGGACTCTTCTCCATGGGAGTAATGTCTCAAACTGTCTACGGTTTGGTTATTCCCTGGAAGACCAGTACCAGTTTCCGAAGTACATCTGGAGGCTGTCACTAATCTGTCTACCATCAGAGTGTTGATGAAACCCAGAAATTGCACTGGAATCGAATACAACAGGACCATGTGGACTTTTCTCCATGGGAGTTATGTCTCAAACTGTCTACGCTTCGATCGTTCCCTGGAGGTTCAGTAGGTGTTTCCAAAGATCACCTGGAGGCATTCTGTAAGCTGTGGACTTTCAGTGTGTTGATGAAACACAGAAATTGCATCGGGATTGAATACAACAGGCTCCATGCGTTCTTTTCTCCATGTGAGTAGTGTCTCAAATTGTCTACGCTTTGATTAATTAATGGAAGGCCAGTAGTAGTATCCGAAGCACATCTGGAGGCGTTCACTAATCTGTCTACCATCAGAGTGTTGACGAAACACAGAAATTGCATCGGGATCGAATAAAACAGGAGCATGTGGACTTTTCAACATGGGAGTTATGTCTCAAACTGTCTACGCTTCGATCGTTCCCTGGAAGACCAGTAGGTGTTTTCAAAGCACATCTGGAGGCATTCTGTAAACTGTGGACTTTCAGTGTGTTGATGAAACACAGAAATTGAATCGGGATTGAATACAACAGGCACCATGTGGTCTTTTCTGCATTGGAGTAATGTCTCAAACTGTCTACGCTTTGATCGATTCCTGGAAGACCGGTAGTAGTTTTCGAAGCACATCTGGAGGCATTCTGTAATCTGGGGCACTTCAGATTGTTGATGAAACACAGATTATGTATCTGCATCGAGTACAACAGGCACCATGTTTACTTTTCTCCATGGGAGTAATGTCTCAAACTGTCTACGGTTTCATCGTTCGCTGGAACAGCAGTAGTAGTTTCCGAAGCACATCTGGAGGCATTCTGTAATCTGTGGACCTTCAGAGGGTTGATGAAACACAGAGATTGCATCGAGATTGAATACAACAGGCACCATGCGGAATTTTCTATATTTGAGTAATGTCCCAAATTGTCAACGCTTTGTTTGATTCCTGGAATCTAATAGTAGTTTCCGAAGCACATCGAGAGGCATTCTGTAATCAGTGGACCTTCAGAGTGTTGATGAAACACAGAATTTGCATCGGGATTGAATACAACAGGCACCGTGTGTACTTTTCTCCATGAGTGTAATGTCTCAAACTGTCTACGGTTTGATCGTTCCCTGGAGGATCAGTAGTAGTTTGCGAAGCTTATCTGGGGGCATTCTGTTATATGTGGACCTTCAGAGTGTTGATGAAACACAGAGATCGTATCGGGATTGAATACAACAAGCACAATGCGAACTTTTCTCCATATGAGTAATGTCTCAAATTGTATATGCTTTGACTGATTCCTGGAAGAGCAGTAGTAGTTTCCGAAGCACATTTGGAGGCATTCTGTAATCTGTGGAACTTCAGAGTCTTGATGAAACACAGAAATTGCATCGAGATTGAATACAACAGGCACCATGCGGACGTTTCTCCATATGAGTAATGTTCCAAATTGTCTACGCTTTGATTGATTCCTGGAAGCCAATAGTAGTTTCCGAAGCACATCGAGAGGCATTCTGCAATCTATGGACCTTTAGAGTGTTGATGAAATACAGAAATTGCATCAGGATTAAATACAACAGGCACCATGCGGACTTTTCTCCATGGGAGTAATGTCTTAAACTGTCTACGGTTTGATCGTTCCCTGGAAGACCAGTTGTAGAAACCGAAGCACATCTGGAGGCTTTCTGTAATCTGTGGACCTTCAGAGTGTTGATGAAATACAGAGAATGCATCTGCATTTGATACAACAATCACCATGCGGACTTTTCTCCATGGGAGTAATGTCTCAAAATGTCTTCGATTTGATCGTCCCTGGAAGACCATTAGTAGATTCCGAAGCACATCTGGAGGCATTCTGTAATCTGTGGACTTTCAGTGTGTTGGTGAAACAAAAAAATAGCATCGGGATTGAATACAACAGGAACCATTCGGACTTTTCTCCATGGGAATAATGCCTCAAACTGTCTACGATTTGATCGATTTCTAGAAGACCAGTAGTAGTTTCCGAAGCACATCTGCAGGCATTCTATAATCTGTGGACATTCAGAGTGTTGATGAAGCACAGAAATTTTCATCGGGATTGAATACAACAGGCACCATGCGGCCTTTTCTAAATGGGAGTGGTGTCACAAATTGTCTACGCTTTGATTAATTAATGGAAGGCCAGTAGTAGTTTCCGAAGCACATCGACAGGCATTCTGTAATCTGCGGACATTCAGAGGGTTGATGAAACACAGAAATAGCATCGGGATTAAATACGACAGGCACCATGCGGAATTTTATCCATGGGAATAATGTCTCAAACTGTCTAAGCTTTGATCGTTCCCTGGAAGACCAGTAGCAGTTTCCGAAGCACATCTGGAGCCATTCACTAATCTGTCTACCATCAGAATGTTTATGAAACACAGAAATTGCATCGGGTTCGAATACAACAGGCACCATGTGGACTTTTCTACATGAGAGTAATGTCTCAAACTGTCTTCGCTTTGATCGTTCCCTGGAAGACCAGTTGTAGTTTCCGAAGCACATCAGGATGCTTTCTTTAATCTGTGGACCTTCAGAGTGTTGATGAAATACAGAAAATCATCAGCATTCGATACAACAACCACCATGCGGACTTTTCTCCATGGGAGAAATGACTCAATATGTCTACGCTTTGATCGTTCCCTGGAAGACAATTAGTAGTTTCCGAAGCGCAACTGGATGCATTCTGCAATCTGTGGACTTTCAGTGTGTTGGTGAAACACAAAAATTCCATCGGGATTGAATACCACAGGTACCATTCGGACTTTTCTCCATGGAAATAATCTTCAAACTGTCTACGATTTGATCGATTTCTGGAAGACCAGTAGTAGTTTCCGAACCACATCTGGCGGCATTATGTATTCTGTGGACCTTCAGAGTGTTGATGAAACACAGATATTGCATCGGGATTGAATACAACAGGCACCATGCGGCCTTTTCTCCATGTGGGTAGTGTCTCAAATTGTCTACGCTTTGATTATATAATGGAAGGCCAGTAGTAGTTTCGAAAGCACATCTGGAGGCATACACTAATCTGTCTACCATCAGAGTGTTGATGAAACACAGAAATTGCATCGGGATCGAATAAAACAATCACCATGTGGACTTTCCTCCATGGGAGTAATGTCTCCAACTGTCTACGATTTAACCTTCCCCTTGAAAACCAGTAGGTGTTTCCAAAGCACATCTGGAGGCATTCTGTAAGCTGTGGACTTTCAGTGTGTTGATGAAACACAGATATTGATTCGGGATTGAATACAACAGGCACCATGTGGACTTTTCTGCATTGGAGTAATGTCTCAAACTGTCTACACTTTGATCGATTTCTGGAAGACCAGTAGTAGTTTTCGAAGCACATCTGGAGGCATTCTGTAATCTGGGGACCTTCAGATTGTTGATGAAACACAGATATTGTATCTGGATCGAATACAACAAGCTCCATGTGGACTTTTCTCCATGGGAGTATAGTCTCAAAGTGTCTACGCTTTGATCGTTCACTGGAACAGCAGTAGTAGTTTCCGAAGCACATCTGGAGGCTTTCTGAAATCTGTTCACATTCAGAGTGTTGACGAAATAAAGAAAATGCATCTGCATTTAATACAACAATCACCATGCGAACTTTTCTCCATGGGAGTAATGTCTCAAACTGTCTACGCTTTGATCGTTCCCTGGAAGACCAGTTGTAGCTTCCGAAGCACATCTGGAGGCTTTCTGTAACCTGTTGACATTTAGAGTGTTGATGAAATACAGAAAATTCATCAGAATTTGATACAACAATGACCATGCGGATATTTCTCAATGGGAGTAATGTCTCAAAGTGTCTACGCTTTGATCGTTCCCTGGAAGACCATTAGTAGTTTGCGAAGCACATCTGGAGGCATTCTGTAATCTGTGGACTTACATTGTGTTGGTGAAACAAAAAAATAGCATCGGGATTGAATACAACAGGCACCATGTGGACTTTTCTCCATGCGAGTAATGTCTCAAACTGTCTACGCTTTGATCGTCCCCTGGAAGACCAGTAGGTGTTTCCAAAGCACATCTGGAGGCATTCTGTTAGCTGTGGACTTTCAGTGTGTTGATGAAACATATAAATTGAGCCGGGATTGAATACAACAGGCACCATGTGGTCTTTTCAAATTGGAGTAATGTTTCAAACTGTCTACGCTTTGATCGATTCCTGGGAGACCAGTAGTTTTTTACGAAGCACATCTGGACGCACTCTGTAATCTGTGGACCTTCAAAGTGTTGATGAAACACAGAAATAGCATCGGGATTGAATACGATAGGCACCATGCGGAATTTTATCCATGGGAGTAATGTCTCAAACTGTCTAAGATTTGATCGTCCCCTGGAAGACCAGTAGCAGTTTCCGAAGCACATCTGGAGCCATTCACTAATCTGTCTACCATCAGAGTGTTGATGAAACACAGAAATTGCATTTGGACCGAATACAACAGTCACCATGTGGACTTTTCTACATGGGAGTAATGTCCCAAACTGTCTTCGCTTTGATCGTTCCCTGGAAGACCAGTTGTAGTTTCCGAAGCACATCTGGAGGCTTTCTTTAATCTGTGGATCTTCAGAGTGTTGATCAAATACAGAAAATGCATCAGCATTCGATACAACAATCACCATGCGGACTTTTCTCCATGGGAGTAATGTCTCAATATGTCGACGCTTTGATCGTTCCCTGGAAGACCATTAGTAGTTTCCGAAGTACATCTGGAAGCATTCTGTAATCTATGGACCTTCAGAGTGTTGATGAAACACAGAGATCGTATCGGGATTGAATACAACAGGCACAATGCGAACTTTTCTCCATATGAGTAATTTCTCAAATTGTATATGCTTTGACTGAATCCTGGAAGAGCAGTAGTAGTTTCCGAAGCACATTTGGAGGCATTCTGTAATCTGTGGAACTTCAGAGTCTTGATGAAACAAAGAAATTGCATCGAGATTAAATACAACAGGCACCATGCGGACTCTTCTCCATTGGAGTAATGTCTCAAACTGTCTACAGTTTGATCGTTCCCTGGAAGACCAGTTGTAGTTACCGAAGCACATCTGGAGGCTTTCTGTAATCTGTGGACATTCAGAGTGTTGATGAAATACAGAGAATGCATCAGCATTTGATACAACAATCACCATGCGGACTTTTCTCCATGGGTGTAATGTCTCAAAATGTCTTCGCTTTGATCGTTCCCTGGAAGACCATTAGTAGATTCCGAAGCACATCTGGAGGCATTCTGTAATCTGTGGACTTTCAGTGTGTTGGTGAAACAAAAAAATTGCATCGGGATTGAATACAACAGGCACCATTCTGACTTTTCTCCATGGGAATAATGCCTCAAACTGTCTACGATTTGATCGATTTCTGGAAGACCAGTAGTAGTTTCCGAAGCACATCTGCAGGCATTCTGTTATTTGTGTACCTTCAGAGTGTTAATGAAACACAGAAATTGCATCGGGATTGAATACAACATTCACCATGAGGACTTTTCTCCATGGGAGTAATGTCTCAAACTGTCTACGGTTTGGTTGTTCCCTGGAAGGCCAGTTGTAGTTTCCGAAGCACATCTGGAGGCTTTCTTTAATCTGTGGACCTGCAGAGTGTTGATGAAATACAGAAAATGCATTAGAATTTGATACAACAATCACCTTGCGTACATTTCTCCATGGGAGTAATATCTCAAAGTGTCTACGTTTTGATCGATTCTGAAAGACCAGTAGAAGTTTTCGAAGCCCATGTTGAGGCATTCTGTAATATGTGGACCTTCAGAGTGTTGATGAAACACAGAAATTACATCGGGATTTAATACAACAGTCACCATGCGGAACTTTTCTCCATGGGATTAATGTCTCAAAACTGCCTACGCTTTGATCGATTCCTGGAAGACCAGTAGTAGTTTTCGAAGCCCATGTTGAGGCATTCTGTAAAATGTGGACTTTCAGTGTCTTGATGAAACAGAGAAATTGCAACGGGATTGAATACAACAGGCACCATTCGGAAATTTTCTCCATGGGAATAATGTCTCAAACTGTCAACGTTTAAATCGATTTCTGAAAGACCAGCAGTACTATTTTCCGAAGCACATCTGAAGGCATTGTGTAATCTGTTTACCTTCAGAGTGTTTATGAAACACAGAATTTGCATCGGGATTGAATACAACAGGCACTGTGTGGACTTTTCCCCATGAGTGTAATGTCTCAAACTGTCTACGCTTTGATCGTTCCCTGGAGAACCAGTAGTAGTTTGCGAAGCTTACCTGGTGGCATTCTGTTATCTGTGGACCTTCAGAGTGTTGATGAAACACAGAAATTGCATCGGGATTAAATACAATAGGCACCATGCGGACTTTTCTCCGTGGCAGTAATGTCTCAAACTGTCTACGGTTTGATCGTTCAGTGGAAGACCAGTTGTAGTTACCGAAGCACATCTGGAGGCTTTCTGTAATCTGTGGACCTTCAGAGTGTTGATGAAATACAGAGAATGCATCAGCATTTGATACAACAATCACTATGCGGACTTTTCTCCATGGGAGTAATGTCTCAAAATGTCTTCGATTTGATCGTTCCCTGGAAGACTATTAGTAGATTCCGAAGCACATTTGGAGGCATTCTGTAATCTGTGGACTATCAGTGTATTTTTGAATTAAAATAATAGCATCGGGATTGAATACAACACGAACCATTCGGACTTTTCTCCATGGGAATAATGCATCAAACTGTCTACGATTTGATCGATTTCTGGAAGACCAGTAGTAGTTTCCGAAGCACATCTGCACTCATTCTATAATCTGTGGACCTTCAGAGTGTTGATGAAGCACAGAAATTTTCATCGGGATTGAATACAACAGGCACCATGCGGCCTTTTCTCTATGGGAGTGGTGTCACAAATTGTCTACGTTTTGATTAATTAATGGAAGGCCAGTAGTAGTTTCCGAAGCACATCTAGAGGCATTCTGCAACCTGCAGACATTCAGAGTGTTGATGAAACACAGAAATAGCATCGGGATTAAATACGACAGGCACCATGCGGAATTTTATCCATGGGAATATTGTCTCAAACTGTCTAAGCTTTGATCGTTCCCTGGAAGACCAGTAGCAGTTTCCGAAGCACATCTGGAGCCATTCACTAATCTGTCTACCATCAGAATGTTTATGAAACACAGAAATTGCATCGGGTTCGAATACAACAGGCACCATGTGGACATTTCTACATGAGAGTAATGTCTCAAACTGTCTTCGCTTTGATCGTTCCCTGGAAGACCAGTTGTAGTTTCCGAAGCACATCAGGATGCTATCTTTAATCTGTGGACCTTCAGAGTGTTGATGAAATACAGAAAATGCATCAGAATTCGATACTACAATCACCATGCAGCATTTTCTCCATGGGAGATGTGACTCAATATGTCTACGCTTTGATCGTTCCCTGGAAGCACATCTGGAGGCTTTCTGTAATCTGTTGACCTTTAGAGTATTGATGAAATACAGAAATTCATCAGAATTTGATACAACAATCACCATGCGGACATTTCTCCATGGGAGTAATGTCTCAAACTGTCTACGCTTTGATCGTTCCCTGGAAGACCATTAGTAGTTTCCGAAGCACATCTGGAGGCATTCTGTAATCTGTGGACTTTCAGTGTGTTGGTGAAGCAAAAAAATTGCATCGGGATTGAATACAACAGGAACCATTCGGACTTTTCTCCATGGGAATAATGCCTCAAACTGTCTACGACTTGATCGATTTCTGGAAGACCAGTAGTAGTTTCCGAAGCACATCTGCAGGCATTCTGTAATTTGTGTACCTTCAGAGTGTTGATGAAACACAGAAATTGCATCGGGATTGAATACAACATTCACCATGAGGACTTTTCTCCATGGGAGTAATGTCTCAAACTGTCTACGGTTTGGTTGTTCCCTGGAAGACCAGTACCAGTTTCCGAAGTACATCTGGAGGCTGTCACCAATCTGTCTACCATCAGAGTGTTGATGAAACCCAGAAATTGCACCGTAATCGAATACAACAGGACCATGTGGACTTTTCTCCATGGGAGTAATGTCTCAAACTGTCTACGCTTCGATCGTTCCCTGGAAGTGCAGTAGGTGTTTCCAAAGATCACCTGGAGGCATTCTGTAAGCTGTGGACTTTCAGTGTGTTGATGAAACACAGAAATTGCATCGGGATTGAATACAACAGGAACCATGCGTTCTTTTCTCCATGGGAGTAGTGTCTCAAATTGTCTACGCTTTGATTAGTTAATGGAATGCCAGTAGTAGTTTCCGAAGCACATCTGGAGGCATTCACTAATCTGTCTACCATCAGAGTGTTGACGAAACACAGAAATTGCATCGGGATCGATTAAAACACGAGCATGTGGACTTTCCTACATGGGAGTTATGTCTCAAACTGTCTACTCTTCGATCGTTCCCTGGAAGACCAGTAGGTGTTTTCAAAGCACATCTGGAGGCATTCTGTAAACTGTGGACTTTCAGTGTGTTGATGAAACACAGAAATTGAATCGGGATTGAAGACAACAGGCACCATGTGGTCTTTTCTGCATTGGAGTAATGTCTCAAACAGTCTACGCTTTGATCGATTCCTGGAAGACCAGTAGTAGTTTTCGAAGCACATGTGGAGGCATTCTGTAATCTGGGGAACTTCAGATTGTTGATGAATCACAGATTATGTATCTGCATCGGGTACAACAGGCACCATGTTTACTTTTCTCCATGGGAGTAATGTCTCAAACTGTCTACGGTTTCATCGTTCCCTGGAACAGCAGTAGTAGTTTCCGAAGCATATCTGGAGGCATTCTGTAATCTGTGGACCTTCAGAGGGTTGATGAAACACAGAGATTGCATCGAGATTGAATACAACAGGCACCATGCGGAATTTTCTACATTTGAGTAATGTCCCAAATTGTCAACGCTTTGATTGATTCCTGGAATCTAATAGTAGTTTCCGAAGCACATCGAGAGGCATTCTGTAATCAGTGGACCTTCAGAGTGTTGATGAAACATAGAAATTACATCAGGATTGAGTACAACAGGCACCGTGCGGACTTTTCTCCATGGGAGAAACGTCTCAAACTGTCTACGCTTTGATCGTTCCCTGGAAGACCATCAGTAGTTTCCAAAGCACATCTGGAGGCTTTCTGTAATCTGTTGACCTTCCGAGTGTTGATGAAATACAGAAAATGCATCAGCATTTAATACAACAATCACGATGAGGACTTTTCTCCATGGGAGTAATGTCTCAAAATGTCTGCGCTTTGATCGTTCCGTGGAAGACCATTAGTAGTTTCCGAAGCACATCTGCAGGCTTTCTGTAATCTGTGGACTTTCAGTGTGTTGGTGAAACAAAAAAATAGCATCGGGATTGAATACAACAGGCACCATATGGACGTTTCTCCATGGGAGTAATGTCTCAAACTGTCTACGTTTTGATCGTCCCCCGGAAGACCAGTAGGTGTTTCCAAAGCACATCTGGAGGCATTCTGTAAGCTGTGGACTTTCAGTGTGTTAATGAAACATATAAATTGAGCCGGGATTGAATATAACAGGCACCATGTGGTCTTTTCGAATTGGAGTAATGTTTCAAACTGTCTACGCTTTGATCGATTCCTGGATGACCAGTAGTAGTTTTCGAAGCACATCTGGAGGCACTCTGTAATCTGTGGACCTTCAGAGTGTTGATGAAACACAGAAATAGCATCGGGATTGAATACGACAGGCTCCATGCGGAATTTTATCCATGGGAGTAATGTCTCAAACTGTCTAAGATTTGATCGTTCCCTGGAAGACCAGTAGCAGTTTCCGAAGCACATCTGGAGCCATTCACTAATCTGTCTACCATCAGAGTGTTGATGAAACACAGGAATTGCATGTGGATCGAATACAACAGGCACCATGTGGACTTTTCTACATGGGAGTAATGTCTCAAACTGTCTTCGCTTTGATCGTTCCCTGGAAGACCAGTTGTAGTTTCCGAAGCACATCTGGAGGCTTTCTTTAATCTTTGGACCTTCAGAGTGTTGATGAAATACAGAAAATGCATCAGCATTCGATACATCAATCACCATGCGGACTTTTCTCCATGGGAGTATTGTCTCAATATGTCTACGCTTTGACCGTTCCCTGGAAGACCATTAGTAGTTTCCGAAGCACATCTGGAAGCATTCTGTAAGCTATGGACCTTCAGAGTGTTGATGAAACACAGAAATTGCATCGGGATTGAATACAACATTCACCATGAGGAGTTTTCCCCATGGGAATAATATCTCAAACTGTCTACGCTTTGATCGCTCCCTGGATGACCAGTAGTATTTTCCGAAGCACATCTGGAGGATTTCTGAAGTCTGTGGACCTTCCGAATATTAATGAAATACAGAAATTGCATCGGCAGTCAACTGAACGGACACGATCTGGACCTATCTACATGGGATCAATGTCTCAAACTGTCTACGATTTGATTGATTCCTGGAAGACCAGTAGTAGTTTGCGAAGCCCAGGTGGAGTCATACTGTAATCTGTGGACCTTCAGAGTGTTGATGAAACACAGATATTACATGGGGATTGAATACAACAGGCACCATGCGGTCTTTTCTCCATGGGAGTAGTGTCTTAAAATGTCTACGCTTTGATTAATTAATGGAAGGCCAGTAGTAGTTTCCGAAGCACATCTGGATGCATTCACTAATCTCTCTACCTTCAGAGTGTTGATGAAACACAGAAATTGCATCGGGATCGAGTAAAACAATCACCATGTGGACTTTCCTCCATTTGAGTAATGTCTCAAACTGTCTACGATTTAACCTTCCCCTGGAAAACCAGTATCTGTTTTCAAAGCACATCTGGAGGCATTCTGTAAGCTGCGGAGTTTCAGTGTGTTGATGAAACACAGATATTGATTCGGGATTGAATACAACAGGCACCATGTGGACTTTTCTGCATTGGAGTAATGTCTCAAACTGTCTACACTTTGATCGATTTCTGGAAGACCAGTAGTAGTTTTCGAAGCACATCTGGAGGCTTTCTATGATCTGGGGACCTTCAGATTGTTGATGAAACACAGATATTGTATCTGGATCGAATACAACAAGCTCCATGTGGACTTTTCTCCATGGGAGTATAGTTTCAAAGTGTCTACGCTTTGATCGTTCACTGGAACAGCAGTAGTAGTTTCCGAAGCACATCTGGATGCTTTCTGAAATCTGTGGACATTCAGAGTGTTGACGAAATAAAGAAAATGCATTTGCATTTAATACAACAATCACCATGCGAACTTTTCTCCATGGGAGTAATGTCTCAAACTGTCTACGCTTTGATCGTTCCCTGGAAGACCAGTTGTAGTTTCCGAAGCACATCTGGAGGCTTTCTGTAATCTGTTGACCTTTAGAGTGTTGATGAAATACAGAAAATTCATCAGAATTTGATACAACAATCACCATGCGGACATTTCTCCATGGGAGTAATGTCTCAAATTGTCTACGCTTTGATCGTTCCCTGGAAGACAATTAGTAGTTTCCGAAGCACATCTGGAGGCATTCTGTAATCTGTGCACTTTCAGTGTGTTGGTGAAACACAAAAATTGCATCGGGATTGAATACAATAGGCACCATTCGGACTTTTCTCCATTTGAATAATTCCTCAAAATGTCTACGATTTGATCGATTTCTGGAAGACCAGTAGTCGTTTCCGAAGCACATCTGGAGGCATTCTGTAATTATTGGACCTTCAGAGTGTATATGAAACACAGAAATCGTATCGGGATTGAATACAACATTCACCATGAGGACTTTTCTCCTTGGGAGTAATCTCTCAAACTGTCTACGCTTTGGTCGTTCCCTGGAAGACCAGTAGCAGTTTCCGAAGTACATCTGGAGGCAGTTACTAATCTGTCTACCATCAGAGTGTTGATGAAACCCAGAAATTGCACCGGAATCGAATACAACGGGACCATGTGGACTTTTCTCCGTGGGAGTAATGTCTCAAACTGTCTACGCATCGATCGTTCCCTGGAAGTGCAGTAGGTGTTTCCAAAGATCATCTGGAGGCATTCTGTAAGCTGTGGACTTTCAGTGTGTTGATGAAACACAGAAATTGCATCGGGATTGAATAGAACAGGCACCATGCGGGCTTTTCTCCATGGAAGTGTTGTTGTTGTTGTTGTGGTCTTCAGTCCTGAGACTGGTTTGATGCAGCTCTCCATGCTACTCTATCCTGTGCAAGCTTCTTCATCTCCCAGTACCTACTGCAACCTACATCCTTCTGAATCTGCTTAGTGTACTCATCTCACGGTTTCCCTCTTCGATTTTTACCCTCCACACTGCCCTCCAATGCTAAATGTGTGATCCCTTGATGCCTCAAAACATGTCCTACCAACCGATCCCTTCTTCTAGTCAAGTTGTGATACAAACTTCTCTTCTCCCCAATCCTATTCAATACCTCCTCATTAGTTACGTGGTCTATACACCTTATCTTCAGTATTCTTCTGTAGCACCTCATTTCGAAAGCTTCTATTCTCTTCTTGTCCAAACTAGTTATCGTCCATGTTTCACTTCCATACATGACTACACTCCAAACAAATATTTTCAGAAATGACTTCCTGACACTTAAATCTATATTCGATGTTAACAAATTTCTCTTCTTCAGAAACGCTTTCCTTGCCATTGCCAGTCTACATTTTATATCCTCTCTACTTCGACCATCATCAGTTATTTTACTTCCTAAATAGCAAAACTCCTTTACTACTTTAAGTGTCTCATTTCCTAATCTAATTCCCTCAGCATCACCCGATTTAATTGGACTACATTCCATTGTCCTCGTTTTGCTTTTGTTGATGTTCATCTTATATCCTCCTTTCAAGACACTGTCCATTCCGTTCAACTGCTCTTCTAAGTCCTTTGCCGTCTCTGATAGAATTACAATGTCATCGGCGAACCTCAAAGTTTTTACTTCGTCTCCATGAATTTTAATACCTACTCCAAATTTTTCTTTTGTTTCCTTTACTGCTTGCTCAATATACAGATTGAATAACATCGGGGAGAGGCTACAACCTTGTCTCACTCCTTTCCCAACCACTGCTTCCCTTTCATGCCCCTCGACTCTTATGACTGCCATCTGGTTTCTGTACAAATTGTAAATAGCCTTTCGCTCCCTGTATTTTACACCTGCCACCTTTAGAATTTGAAAAAGAATATTCCAGTCAACATTGTCAAAAGCTTTCTCTAAGTCTACAAATGCTACAAACGTAGGTTTGCCTTTTCTTAATCTTTCTTCTAAGATAAGCCGTAAGGTCAGTATTGCCTCACGTGTTCCAACATTTCGACGGAATCCAAACTGATCCTCCCCGAGGTCCGCATCTACCAGTTTTTCCATTCGTCTGTAAAGAATTCGCGTTAGTATTTTGCAGCTTTGACTTATTAAACTGATAGTTCGGTAATTTTCACATCTGTCACCACCTGCTTTCTTTGGGATTGGAATTATTATATTCTTCTTGAAGTCTGAGGGTATTTCGCCTGTCTCATACATCTTGCTCACCAGCTGGTAGAGTTTTGTCATGACTGGCTCTCCCAAAGCTGTCAGTAGTTCTAATGGAATGTTGTCTACTCCGGGGGCCTTGTTTCGACTCAGGTCTTCCAGTGCTCTGTCAAACTCTTCACGCAGTATCGTATCACCCATTTCGTCTTCATCTACATCCTCTTCCATTTCCATAATATTGTCCTCAAGTACATCACCCTTGTATAAACCTTCTATATACTCCTTCCACCTTTCTGCCTTCCCTTCTTTGCTTAGAACTGGGTTGCCATCTGAGCTCTTGATATTCATACACGTGGTTCTCTTCTCTCCAAAGGTCTCTTTAATTTTCCTGTAGGCAGTATCTATCTTACCCCTAGTGAGATAAGCTTCTACATCCTTACATTTGTCCTCTAGCCATCCCTGTTTAGCCATTTTGCACTTCCTGTCGATCTCATTTTTGAGACGTTTGTATTCCTTTTTGCCTGCTTCATTTACTGCATTTTTATATTTTCTCCTTTCATCAATTAAATTCAATATTTCTTCTGTTACCCAAGGATTTCTAGCAGCCCTCGTCTTTTTACCTACTTTATCCTCTGCTGCCTTCACTACTACATCCCTCAGAGCTACCCATTCTTCTTCTACTGTATTTCTTTCCCCTATTCCTGTCAATTGTTCCCTTATGCTCTCTCTGAAACTCTGTACAACCTCTGGTTCTTTCAGTTTATCCAGGTCCCATCTCCTTAAGTTCCCACATTTTTGCAGTTTCTTCAGTTTTAATCTACAGGTCATAACCAATAGATTATGGTCAGAGTCCACATCTGCCCCTGGAAATGTCTTACAACTTAAAACCTGGTTCCTAAATCTCTGTCTTACCATTATATAATCTATATGATACCTTTTAGTATCTCCAGGGTTCTTCCACGTATACAACCTTCTTTCATGATTCTTAAACCAAGTGTTACCTATGACTAAGTTGTGCTCTGTACAAAATTCTACTAGGCGGCTTCCTCTTTCATTTCTTAGCCCCAATCCATATTCACCTACTATGTTTCCTTCTCTCCCTTTTCCTACACTCGAATTCCAGTCACCCATTACTATTAAATTTTCGTCTCCCTTCACTATCTGAATAATTTCTTTTATTTCATCGTACATTTCTTCAATTTCTTCGTCATCTGCAGAGCTAGGTGGCATATAAACTTGTACTATTGTAATAGGTGTGGGCTTCGTATCTATCTTGGCCACAATAATGCGTTCACTATGCTGTTTGTAGTAGCTTACCCGCATTCCTATTTTCCTATTCATTATTAAACCGACTCCTGCATTACCCCTATTTGATTTTGTGTTTATAACCCTGTAATCACCTGACCAGAAGTCTTGTTCCTCCTGCCACCGAACTTCACTAATTCCCACTATATCTAACTTTAACCTATCCATTTCCCTTTTTAAATTTTCTAACCTACCGGCCCGATTAAGGGATCTGACATTCCACGCTCCGATCCGTAGAACGCCAGTTTTCTTTCTCCTGATAACGACATCCTTCTGAGTAGTCCCCGCCCGGAGATCTGAATGGGGGACTATTTCACCTCCGGAATATTTTACCCAAGCGGATGCCATCATCATTTAATCATACAGTAAAGCTGCTTGTCCTCGCGAAAAATTACGGCTGTAGTTTCCCCTTGCTTTCAGCCGTTCGCAGTACCAGCACAGCAACGACGTTTTGGTTAATGTTGCAAGGCCAGATCAGTCAATCATCCAGACTGTTGGCCCCGCAACGACTGAAAAGGCTGCTGCCCCTCTTCAGGAACCACACGTTTGTCTGGCCTCTCAACAGATACCACTCCGTGGTGGTTGCACCTACGGTACGGCCATCTGTATCGCTGAGGCACGCAAGCCTCCCCACCAACGGCATGGTCCATGGTTCATGGTTCATGAGTAGTGTCTCAAATTGTCTACTCTTTGATTAATTAATAGAAGGCCAGTAGTAGTTTCCGAAGCACATCTGGAGGCATTCACTGATCTGTCTACCATCAGAGTGTTGACGAACCACAGAAATTGCATCGGGATCGAATAAAACAGGACCATGTGAACTTTTCTACATGGGAGTTATGTCTCAAACTGTCTACGCTTCGATCGTTCCCTGGAAGACCAGTAAGTGTTTTCAAAGCACATCTGGAGGCATTCTGTAAGCTGTGGACTTTCAGTGTGTTGATGGAACACAGAAATTGAATCGGGATTGAATACAACAGGCACCATGTGGTCTTTTCTGCATTGGAGTAATGTCTCAAACTGTCTACGCTTTGATCGATTCCTGGAAGACCAGTAGTAGTTTTCGAAGCACATCTGGAGGCATTCTGTAATCTGGGGAACTTCAGATTGTTGATGAAACACAGATTATGTATCTGCATCGAATACAACAGGCACCATGTGGACTTTTCTCTATAGGAGTAATGTCTCAAACTGTCTACGGTTTCATCATTCCCTCGAACAGCAGTAGTAGTTTCCGAAGCACATCTGGAGGCATTCAGTAATCTGTGGACCTTCAGAGTGTTGATGAAACACAGAGATTGCATCGAGATTGATTACAGCAGGTACAATGAGAACTTTTCTCCAAATGAGTAATGTCTCAAATTGTATATGCTTTGATTGATTCCTGGAAGGCCAGTAGTAGTTTCAGAAGCACATCTAGAGGCATTCTGTAATCTGTGGACTTTCAGAGGGATGATGAAACACAGAGATTGCTTCGAGATTGAATACAACAGGCACCATGCGGAATTTTCTGCATTTGAGTAATGTCCCAAATTGACAACGCTTTGATTGATTCCTGGAATCCAATAGTAGTTTCCGAAGCACATCGAGAGGCATTTTGTAATCAGTGGACCTTCAGAGTGTTGATGAAACATAGAAATTGCATCAGGATTGAGTACAACAGGCACCATGCGGACTTTTCTCCATGCTAGTAATGTCTCAAACTGTCTACGCTTTGATCGTTCCCTGGAAGACCAGTTGTAGTTTCCGAAGCACATCTGGAGGCTTTCTGTAATCTGTTGACCTTCAGAGTGTTGATGAAATACAGAAAATGCATCAGCATTTAATACAACAATCACGATGCGGACTTTTCTCCATGGGAGTAATGTCTCAAACTGTCTAAGATTTGATCGTTCCCTGGAAGACCAGTAGCAGTTTCCGAAGCACATCTGGAGCCATTCACTAATCTGTCTACCATCAGAGTGTTGATGAAACACAGAAATTGCATTTGGATCGAATACAACAGGCACCATGTTTACTTTTCTACATGGGAGTAATGTCTCAAACTGTCTTCGCTTTGATCGTTCCCTGGGAGACCAGTTGTAGTTTCCGAAGCACATCTGGAGGCTTTCTTTAATCTGTGGACCTTCAGAGTGTTGATGAAATACAGAAAATGCATCAGCATTCGATACAACAATTACCATGCAGACTTTTCTCCATGGGAGTAATGTCTCAATATGTCTACGCTTTGATCTTTCCCTGGAAGACCATTAGTAGTTTCCGAAGCACATCTGGAAGCATTCTGTAATCTATGGACCTTCAGAGTGTTGATGAAACACAGAAATTGCATCGGGATTGAATACAACATTCACCATGAGGACTTTTCCCCATGGGAATAATATCTCAAACTGTCTACGCTTTGATCGCTCCCTGGATGACGAGTAGTATTTTCCGAAGCACATCTGGAGGATTTCTGAAGTCTGTGGACCTTCCGAATATTGATGAAATACAGAAATTGTATCGGCATTCAACAGAACAGACACTATCTGGATTTATCTACATGGGACCAATGTCTCAAACTGTCTACGCTTTGATCGATTCCTGGAATGCCAGTAGTAGTTTCCGAAGCACATCTAGAGGCATTCTGTAATCTGTGGACCTTCAGAGAGTTGATTAAACACAGAGATTTAATCGAGGTTGAATACAACAGGCACCATGCGGAATTTTCTGCGTGTTGGTAATGTCCCAATTGTCTACGCTTTGATTGATTCCTGGAATCCAATAGTAGTTTCCGAAGCACATCGAGAGGCATTCTGTAATCTGTGGACCATCAGAATGTTGATGAAATACAGAAATTGCATCGGCATTTAAAAGAACACACGCCATATGGACTTATCTACATGTGATTAATGTCTCAAACTGCCTACAATTTGATTGATTCCTGGAAGACCAGCAGTAATTTCCAAAGCCCATGTGGAGTCATCCTGTAATCTGTGGACCTTCAGAGTGTTGATGAAACACAAAGATTGCATCGAGATTGAATACAGCAGGTACAATGAGAACTTTTCTCCAAATGAGTAATGTCTCAAATTGTATATGCTTTGATTGATTCCTGGAAGGCCAGTAGTAGTTTCAGAAGCACATCTAGAGGCATTCTGTAATCTGTGGACCTTCAGAGGGATGATGAAACACAGAGATTGCTTCGAGATTGAATACAACAGGCACCATGCGGAATTTTCTGCATTTGAGTAATGTCCCAAATTGTCAACGCTTTGATTGATTCCTGGAATCCAATAGTAGTTTCCGAAGCACATCGAGAGGCATTTTGTAATCAGTGGACCTTCAGAGTGTTGATGAAACATAGAAATTGCATCAGGATTGAGTACAATAGGCACCATGCGGACTTTTCTCCATGCTAGTAATGTCTCAAACTGTCTACGCTTTGATCGTTCCCTGGAAGACCAGTTGTAGTTTCCGAAGCACATCTGGAGGCTTTCTGTAATCTGTTGACCTTCAGAGTGTTGATGAAATACAGAAAATGCATCAGCATTTAATACAACAATCACGATGCGGACTTTTCTCCATGGGAGTAATGTCTCAAACTGTCTAAGATTTGATCGTTCCCTGGAAGACCAGTAGCAGTTTCCGAAGCACATCTGGAGCCATTCACTAATCTGTCTACCATCAGAGTGTTGATGAAACACAGAAATTGCATTTGGATCGAATACAACAGGCACCATGTTTACTTTTCTACATGGGAGTAATGTCTCAAACTGTCTTCGCTTTGATCGTTCCCTGGGAGACCAGTTGTAGTTTCTGAAGCACATCTGGAGGCTTTCTTTAATCTGTGGACCTTCAGAGTGTTGATGAAATACAGAAAATGCATCAGCATTCGATACAACAATTACCATGCAGACTTTTCTCCATGGGAGTAATGTCTCAATATGTCTACGCTTTGATCGTTCCCTGGAAGACCATTAGTAGTTTCCGAAGCACATCTGGAAGCATTCTGTAATCTATGGACCTTCAGAGTGTTGGTGAAACACAGAAATTGCATCGGGATTGAATATAACATTCACCATGAGGACTTTTCCCATGGGAATAACATCTCAAACTGTCTACGCTTTGATCGCTCCCTGGATGACGAGTAGTATTTTCCGAAGCACATCTGGAGGATTTCTGAAGTCTGTGGACCTTCCGAATATTGATGAAATACAGAAATTGTACCGGCATTCAACAGAACAGACACTATCTGGATTTATCTACATGGGACCAATGTCTCAAACTGTCTACGATTTGACTGATTCCTGGAAGACCAGTAGTAGTTTGTGAAGCCGATGTGGAGTCATACTGTAATCTGTGGACCTTCAGAGTGTTGATGAAACACAGATATTGCATCGGGATTGAATAAAACAGGCACCATGCGGCCTTTTCTCCATGGGAGTAGTGTCTCAAATTTTCTACGCTTTGATTAATTATTGGAAGGCCAGTAGTAGTTTCAAAATCACATCTGGAGGCATTCACTAATCTGTCTACCATCGAGTATTGATGAAACACAGAAATTGCATCGGGATCGAGTACAACAATCACCATGTGGACTTTTCTCCGTGGGAGTAATGTCTCAAACTGTCTACGATTTAACCTACCCCTGGAAGACCAGTAGGTGTTTCCAAAGCATATCTGGAGGCATTCTGTAAGCTGTGGACTTACAGTGTGTTGTTGAAACACAAAAATTGCATCGGGATTGAATACAACAGGCACCATGCGGGCTTTTCTCCATGGGAGTAGAGTCTCAAATTGTCTACGCTTGATTAATTAATGGAAGGCCAGTAGTAGTTTCCGAAGCACATCTGGAGGCATTCACTAATCTGTCTACCATCAGAGTGTTGATGAAACACAGAAATTGCATCGGGATTGAATACAACTGGCACCATGCGGACTTTTCTCCATGGAAGTAATGTATCAAGCTGTCGACGCTTTGATCGTTCCCTGGAAGACCAGCAGTAGTTTCCAAAGCACATATGGAGGCATTCTGCAATCTGTGGACTTTCAGTGTGTTGGTGAAACTCAGAAATAGCATCGGGATTGAATACAACAGGCACCATGTGGCCTTTTCTCCATGGGAGTAATGTCTCAAACTGTCTACGCTTTGATCGTCCCCTGGAAGACCAGTAGGTGTTTCCATAGCACATCTGGAGGCATTCTGTAGGCTGTTGACTTTCAGTGTTTTGATGAAACATAAAAATTGAGTCGGGAAGGAATACAACAGGCACCATGTGGACATTTCTGCATTCTATTAATGTCTCAAACTGTCTACGCTTTGATCGATTCCTGGAAGACCAGTACTTTTTTACGAAGCACATCTGGAGGCACTCTGTAATCTGAGGACCTTCAGAGTGTTGATGAAACTCAGAAATATCATCGGGATTGAATATGACAGGCACCATGCGGAATTTTATCCATGGGAGTAGTGTCTCAAATTGTCTTAGCTTTGATCGTTCCCTGGAAGACCAGTTTTAGTGTCCGAAGCACATCTGGAGGTTTTCTTTAATCTGTGGACCTTCAGATTGTTGATGAAATACAGAAAATGCATCAGCATTTGATACGACAATCACAATGCGGACTTTTCTCCATGGGAGTAATGTCTCAATATGTCTACGCTTTGATCGTTCCCTGGAAGACCATTAGTAGTTTCCTGAAGCACATCTGGAGGCACTCTGTAATCTGTGAAGTTTCAGTGTGTTGGTGCAACACAAAAATTGCATCGGGATTGAATACCACAGGCACCATTCGGACTTTTCTCCATAGGAATAATCCTTCAAACTGTCTACGATTTGATCTATTTCTGGAAGACCAGTAGTAGTTTCCGAAGCACATCTGGAGTCATTCTGTAATCTGTGGACCTTCAGACTGTTGATGAAACCCAGATATTGCATTGGGATTGAATCCAACATTCACCATGATGACTTTTCCAAATGGGAATAATGTCTCAAACTGTCTACGCTTTGATCGTTCCCTGGATGCCCAGTAGTATTTTCCGAAGCACATATGGAGAATTTCTGAAGTCTGTGGACCTTCCGAATATTGATGAAATACAGAATTTGCATCGGCATTCAACAGAACAGACACCATCTGGACTTATCTACCTAGGATCACTGTCTTAAACTGTCTACGATTTGATTGATTCCTGGAAGACCAGTAGTAGTTTGCGAAGCACATCTGGAGGCATTCACTAATCTGTCTACCATCAGAGTGTTGATGAAACACAGAAATAGCATCGGGATCGAATGCAACAATCACCATGTGGACTTTTCTCCATGGGAGTAATGTCTTAAACTGTCTACGATTTAACCTTCCCCTGGAAGACCAGTAGGTCTTTCCAAAGCACAATTGGAGGCATTCTGTAAGCTGTGGGATTTCAGTGTGTTGATGAAATACAGTAATTGAATCGGGATTGAATACAACAGGCAGCATGTGGCCTTTTCTGCATTGGAGTAATGTCTCAAACTGTCTACGCTTGATCGATTCCTGGAAGACCAGTTGTAGTTTCCGAAGCACATCTGGAGGCATTCACTAATCTGTCTACCATCAGAGCGTTGACGAAACACAGAAATTGCATGGGGATCGAATACAACATTCACCATGTGGACTTTTCTCCAAGGGAATAATGTCTCAAACTGTCTCCGTTTTGATCGATTCTGTAAGACCAGCATTAGTTTCCGAAGCACATCTGTAGGCATTCAGTAATCTGTGGACCTTCAGAGTGTTGATGAAACAAAGGAATCGCATCTAGATCGAATACAACAGGCACCATGTGGACTTTTCTCCATGAGAGTAGTGTCTCGAACTGTCTACGCTTTGATCGTTCCCTGGAGCACCAGTAGTACTTTGCGAAGCACATCTGCAGGCTCTCAGTAATCTGTGGACATTCAGAGTGTTGATGAAATACAGAAAATGCATCAGCATTTGATACAACAATCACCATGCGGGCTTCTCTCCATGGGAGTAATGTCTCAAACTGTCTACGCTATGAACGTTCACTGGAAAACCAATAGTTGTTTCCGAAGCATTTCTGGGGCATTCTGTAATCTGTCTACCTTCTGAGTGTTGATGAAACACATTAATTGCATCGGGATGGAAAACAACAGGCACGATGTGGACTGTTCTCCATAAGCGTAAATTCTCAGACTGTGTACGTTTTGATCGTTTCATGGAAGACTAGTAGTAGATTCCGAAGCACATCTGTAGGCTTTCAGTATTCTGTGGACCTTCAGAGTGTTGATAAAATACAGAAATTGCATCGGCATTTAATACATCATATACCATGCGGACTTATCTACAAGGGATTAATGTCTCAACTTGTCTACGTTTGTTTCGATTCCTGGAAGACCAGTAGTAGTTTCCGAAGCACATCTTGAGAAATTCTGTAATCTGTGGACCTTCAGAGTGTTGATGAAACACAGAAATTGCATCAGGTTTGAATACAAAATGCACCATGCGGACTTTTCTCCATAGGAGTAATGTCTCAATCTGTCTACGTTTTGATCGATCTCTGTAAGACCAGTAGTAGTCTCCGAAGCACATCTGTAGGCATTCTGCAATCTGCAGACATTCAGTATGTTGATGAAACACAGAAATTGCATCACGATTTAATACAACAGGCACCATGCGGACTTTTCTCCATGGGAGTAATGTCTCAAATTGTCTACGGTTTGATCGATTCCTGGAAGACCAGTAGTTTTTTACGAAGCACATCTGTAATCACTCACTAAACTGTCTTCCGTCAGAGTGTTGATGAAAAACAGAAATTGCATCGGGATCGAATTCAACAGGCACCATGTGGACTTTTCCCCATGGGAATAATGTCTCAAACTGTCTACGTTTTGATCGATTCTGAAAGACTAGTAGTAGTTTCCGAAGCACATCTGGAGGCATTCTGTAATCTGTTGACCTTCAGAGTGTTGATGAAACACAGGAATTGCATCGGGATTGAAAACTACAGGCACCATTCGGACTTTTCTCCATGGGAATAATGTCTCAAACTGTCTACGTTTTGATCGATTCTGAAAGACCAGTAGTAGTTTCCGAAGCACATCTGGAGGCTTTCTGAAGTCTGTGGACATTCAAAGTGTTTATCAAATAAAGAAAAAGCATCTGCATTTAATTCAACAATCACCATGCGGACATTTCTCCATGGGAGTAATGTCTCAATGTGTCTACGCTTTGATCGTTCACCGGAAGACCAGTAGTAGTTGCCGAAGCACATCTGAAGGCATTCTGTAATCTGAGGACATTCAGAGTGTTGATGAAACACAGAAATTCTATCAAGATCGAATACAACAGGCGTGATGTAGACTTTTCTCCATGGGAGTAATGTCTCAAATTGTCTACGGTTTGATCGATTCCTGGAAGACCAGGAGTTTTTTACGAAGCACATCTGGAGGCACTCTGTAATCTGCGGACCTTCAGAGTGTTGATAAAACACAGAAATTGCATCGGGATTGAATACAACAGGCACCATGCGGATTTTTATCCATTGGAGTAATGTCTCAAACTGTCGACGCTTTGATCGTTCCCTGGTAGACCAGTTGTAATTTCCGAAGCACATCTGGAGGCATTCACTAATCTGTCTACCATCAGAGTGTTGATGAAACACAGAAATTGCATCAGGATCGAATACAACATTCACCATGTGGACTTTTCTCCATGGGAATAATGTCTCAAACTGTCTACGCTTTGATCGTTCCCTGGAGGACCAGTAGTAGTTTACGAAGCACATCTGGAGGCATTCTGTGATCTGTGGACCTTCGGAGTGTTGATGAATCACAGAAATTGTATCGGGATTGACTACAACAGGTACAAAGCGAACTTTTCTCCAAATGAGTAATTTCTCAAATTGTATATGTTTTGATTGCTTCCTGGAAGGCCAGTAGTAGTTTCCGAAGCACATCTAGAGGCATTCTGTAATCTGTGGACTTTCAGAGGTTTGATGAAACACAGAAATTGCTTCGAGATTAAATACAACAGGCACAATGCGGATTTTTCTGCATGTGAGTGATGTCCCAAATTGTGTACGCTTTGATTGATTCCTGGAAGGCCAGTAGTAGATTCCGAAGCACATCTAGAGGCATTCTGTAATCTGTTTCCCTTCCGAGTGTTGATGAAACACATTAATTGCATGGGGATCGAATACAACAGGCAACATGTGGACTTTTCTCCATGGGCGTAAATTCTCAGACTGTGTACGTTTTGATCGTTCCCTGGAAGACTAGTAGTAGTTTCCGAAGCACATCTTGAGACTTTCAGTATTCTGTGGACCTTCAGAGTGTTGATAAAATACAGAAATTACATCGGCATTTAATACAAAATATACCATGCGGACTTATCCACAAGCGATTAATGTCTCTAATTGTCTACGTTTTTTTCGATTCCTGGAAGAGCAGTAGTAGTTTCCGAAGCACATCTTGAGGCATTCTGTAATCTGTGGACCTTCAGAGTGTTGATGAATCACAGAAATTGTATCGGGATTGACTACAACAGGTACAAACCGAACTTTTCTCCAAATGAGTAATTTCTCAAATTGTATATGTTTTGATTGATTCCTGGAAGGCCAGTAGTAGTTTCCGAAGCACATCTTGAGGCATTCTGTAAGCTGTGGACTTTCAGTGTGTTGATGAAACACAGAAGTTGAATCGGGATTGAATATAACAGGCACCATGCGGACTTTTCTCCATGGGAGTAATGTCTCAAATTGTCTACGTTTTGATCGATTCTGAAAGACCAGTAGTAGTTTCCGAAGAACATCTGGAGGCATTCTGAAATCTGTGGACTTTCAGTGCGTTGATGAAACACAGAAATTGCATCGAGATTGAAAACAACAGGCACCATTCGGACTTTTCTCCATGGGAATAATGTCTCAATCTGTAAACGTTTTGATCGATTTCTGTAAGACCAGTAATAATCTCCGAAGCACATCTGGATGCATTCTGTAATCTGTGGACTTTCAGAGCGTTGATGAAACACAGAAATTGTATCAAGATTGCATACAACAGGCACCATGCGGACTTTTCTCCATGGGAGTAATGTCTCAAACTGTCTACGCTTTGATCGTTCCCTGGAAGACCAGTAGTAGTTTCCGAATCACGTCTGCAGGCATTCTGAAATTTCTGGACTTTCAGTGTGTTGATGAAACCTTGTGGACTTTTCTCCATGAGAGTAATGTCTCAAACTGTCTACGCTTTGATCGTTCTCTGAAGGACCAGTAGTAGTTTGCGAAGCACATCTGGTGGCATTCTGTTATCTGTGGACCTTCAGAGTGTTGATGAAACACAGAAATTGAATCGGGATTGAATATAACAGGCACCACGTGGACTCTTCTGCATTGGAGTAATGTCTCAAACTGTCTACGCTTTGATCGGTTCCTGGAAGACCAATAGTAGTTTTCGAAGCACATGTGGAGCAATTATGTAATCTGGTGACCTTCAGATTGTTGATGAAACACAGATATTGCATCTGGATCATATACAAAAGGCACCATGTGCACTTTTCTCCATGGGAGTAATGTCTCAAACTGTCTACGCTTTGATCGTTCCCTGGAACAGCAGTAGTAGTTTCCGAAGAACATCTCTAGGCTTTCTGAAATCTGAGGACATTGAGAATGTTGGTGAAATAAGGAAAATGCATCTGCATTTAATACAACAGGCACCATGCGGACTTTTCTCCATGGGAGTAATGTCTAGAATTGTCTACGTTTTGATCGATTTCTGTAAGAGCACTAGTAGTCTCCGAATCACATCTGGAGGCATTCTGCAATCTGCGGACATTCTGAAAGTTTATGAAACACAAAAATTGCATCGGGATTTAATACAACATTCCCCATGCGGAGTTTTCTCCATGAGGGTAATGTCTCAAAATGTCTACGCTTTGATCGATTCCTGGAAGACGAGTAGTTTTTTACGAAGAACATCAGCAGGCACTGTGTATTCTGTTGACCTTCTAGGTGTTGATGAAACACAGGAATTGCATCGGGATTGAAAACAACAGGCACCATTCGGACTTTTCTCCAGGGGAGTAATGTCTCAATCAGTCTACGTTTTGATCGATTTCTGTAAGACAAGTAGTAGTCCCCGAATCACATCTGGAGGCATTCTGTAATCTGCGGACATTCAGAATGTTAATGAAACACAGAAATTGCATCGGGATTTAATACAACAGGCACCATGCTGACTTTTCTCCGTGGGGGTAATGTCTCAAATTGTCTACGGTTTGATCGATTCCTGGAAGACCAGTAGTTTTTTACGAAGCACATCTGCAGGCACTCTGTAATCTGTGGACGTTCAGAGTGTTGATGAAACACAGAAATTGCATCGGGATTGAATACGACAGGCACCATGCGGAATTTTATCTATGGGGGTAATGTCTCAAACTGTCTACGCTTTGATCGTTCCTTGGAAGACCAGTAGTAGTTTCCGAATCACATCTGGAGGCATTCTGAAATCTGTGGACTTTCAGTGTGTTGATGAAACACAGAAATTGTATCAAGATTGAATACAACAGGCACCATGCGGACTTATCTCCATGGGAGTAATGTCTCAATCTGTCTACGTTTTGATCGATTTCTTTAACACCAGTAGTAGTCTCCGAATCAAATCTGGAGGCATTCTGTAATCTGCGGACATTCAGAGTGTTGATGAAACACAGAAATTGCATGGGGATTTAATACAACAGGCACCATGCGGACTTTTCTCCATGGGGGTAATGTGTCAAATTGTCTACGGTTTGATCGATTCCTGGAAGACCAGTATTTTTTCACGAAGCACATCTGGAGGCACTCTGTAATCTGTGGACCCTCAGAGTGTTGATGAAACACAGAGATTGTATCAAGATAAAATGAAACAGGCACCATGGGGACTTTTCTCAATGGGAGTATTGTCTCAAATTGTCTACGCATTGATCGATTCCTGGAAGACCAGTACTTTTTTACGAAGCACAACTGGAGGAACTCTGTATTGTGGACCCTCAGAGTGTTGATGAAACACAGAGATTGTATCGGGATTGAATACGACAGGCACCATGCGGAATATTATCCATGCGAGTAATGTCTCAAACTGTCTACGTTTTGATCGATACTGTAAGACCAGTAGTAGTTTCTGAAGCACATCTGGAGGCATTCAGTAATCTGTGGACCTTCACAGTGTTGATGAAACACAGGAATCGCATCTGGATCGAATACAACAGGCACCATGTGGACTTTTCTCCATGAGGGTAATGTCTCAAACTGTCTACGCTTTGATCGTTCCCTGGAGGACCAGTAGTAGTTTGCGAAGCACATCTGGTGGGATTCTGCTATCTTTGGACCTTCAGAGTGTTGTGGAAACACTGAAATTGTATCGGGATTGAATACAAGAGGTACAATACGAACTTTTCTCCAAATGAGTAATGTCTCAAATTGTATATGCTTTGATTGATTCCTGGAAGGCCAGTAGTAGTTTCCGAAGCACATCTAGAGGCACTCTGTAATCTGTGGACCATCAGAGGATTGATGAAACACAGAAATTACATCGAGATTGAATACAACAGGCACCATGCGGAATTTTCTGCATGTGAGTAATGTCCCAAATTGTCTACGCTTTCATTGATTCCGGGAAGGCCAGTAGTAGTTTCCGAAGCACATCTAGAGGCATTCTGTAATCAGTTTACGTTCAGAGTGTTGATGAATCACAGAAATTGCATCAGTATTGAATACAACTGGCACCATGGGGACTTTTCACCATGGGAGTAATGTCTCAAACTGTCTACGCTTTGCTCGTTCCCTGGATGACCAGTTGTAGTTTCCGAAGCACACCTGGAGGCTTTCTGTAATCTGTGGGCATTCACAGTGTCGATGAAATACAGAAAATGCATCATCATTTGATACAACGATCACCATGCCAGCTTCTCTCCATTTGAGTAATGTCTCAAACTGTCTACGCTATGATCGTTCACTGGAAAACCAATAGTTGTTTCCGAAGCATATCTGGGGCATTCTGTAATCTGTCTACCTTCAGAGTGTTGATGAAACACATTAATTGCATCGGGATCGAATTCAACAGGCACCATGTGGACTTTTCTCCATGGGTGTAAATTCTCAGAATGTGTACGTTTTGATCGTTCCCTGGAAGACTAGTAGTAGTTTCCAAAACACATCTGGAGGCTTTCAGTATTCCGTGGACCTTCAGAGTGTTGATAAAATACAGAAATTGCATCGGAATTTAATACAACATATACCATGCGGACTTATCTACAAGTGAAGACCAGTACTGGTTTCCGAAGCAAATCTTGAGGCATTCTGTAAACTGTGGACCTTCAGAGTGTTGATGAAACACAGAAATTGCATCGGGTTTGAATACAAAATGCACCATGCGGACTTTTCTCCATGGGGGTAATGTCTCAAATTGTCTACGCTTTGATCGATTCCTGGAAGACCAGTAGTTTTTTCCGAAGCACATCTGGAGGCATTCTGTAATCTGTTGACCTTCAGAGTGTTGATGAAACACAGGAATTGCATCGGGATTGAAAACAACAGGCACCATTCGGTCTTTTCTCCATGGAAATAATGTCTCAAACTGTCTCCGTTTTGATCGATTCTGAAAGACCAGTAGTAGTTTTCTGGAGTCTTTCTGAAATCTGTGGACATTCAGAATGTTGATGTAATAAAGAAAATGCATCTGCATTTAATACAACAATCATCATGAGGACTTTTCTCAATGGGAGTAAGGTCTTAAAGTGTCCACGCTTTGATCGTTCACTGGAAGACCAGTAGTAGTTTCCAAAGCACATCTGGAGGCATTCTGAAATCTGTTTACTTTCAGTGTGTTGATGAAACACAGAAATTGCGTCGGGATTAAATACAAAATGCACCATGCTGACTTTTCTCCATAGGAGTAATGTCTCAATCTGTCTACGTTTTGATCGATATATGTAAGACCAGTGGTAGTCTCCGAATCACATCTGGAGGCATTCTGTAATCTGCAGACATTCAGAATGTTGATGAAACACAGGAATTGCATCGGGATTTATTACAACAGGCAACATGCGGACTTTTCTCCATGGGGGTAATGTCTCAAATTGGCTACGCTTTGATCGATTCCTGGAAGACCAGTAGATTTTTACGAAGCAGATCTGCATTCACTCTGTAATCTGTGGACCTTCAGAGTGTTGATGAAACACAGAAATTTCATCGAGATTTAATACAACTGGCACCATGCGGACTTTTCTCCATGGGAGTAATGTCACAAATTGTCTACGGTTTGATCGATTCCTGGAAGACCAGTAGTTTTTTACGATGGACATCTGGAGGCACTCTGTAATCTCTGGACCTTCAGAGTGTTGATGAAACACAGAAATTGTATCGGGATTGAATACGACAGGCACCATGCGAATTTTTATCCATGGGAGTAATGTCTGACACTGTCAACGCTTTCATCGTTCCCTTCAGGACCAGTAGTAGTTTCCGAAGCACATCTGGAGGCATTCACTAATCTGTCTACCATCAGTGTGTTGATGAAAACCAGAAATTGCACCCGGATCGAATTCAGCAGGCACCATGTGAACTTTTCTCCATGGGACTAATGTCTCAAACTGTCTACGTTTTGGTCGGTTCTGAAAGACTAGTAGTAGTTTCCGAAGCACATATGGAGGCATTCTGTAATCTGTTGACCTTCAGAGTGTTGATGAAACACAGGAATTGCATCGGGATTGAAAACAACAGGCATCATTCGGACTTTTCTCCATGGGAATAATGTCTCAAACTGTCTACGTTTTGATCGATTCTGGAAGACCAGTAGTAGTTGCCGAAGCACATCTAGAGGCATTCTGTAATCTGTGGACCTTCGGAGTGTTAATGAAACACAGTAATTGCATCCGGATTGAAAACAAAAGGTACGATGTGGACATATTTGCATTGGAGTAATGTCTCAATATGTCTACGCTTTGATCGATTCCTGGAAGACCAGTAGTAGTTTCCGAAGCACATCTGGAGGCATTCTGTAATCTGTGGACGTTCAGAGTGTTGATGAAAAACAGAAATTGCATCGGGATCGAATTCAACAGGCACCATGTGGACTTTTCTCCATGGGAATAATATCCCAAACTGTCTACGTTTTGATCGATTCTGAAAGACCAGTAGTAGTTTCCGTAGCACATCTGGAGGCAATCTGTAATCTGTGGACCTTCAGAGTGTTGATGAAATACAGAAATTGCATCAGCATTTAATACAAAAATCAACATGCGAACTTTTCGCCAAGGGAGTAATGTCTCAAACTGCGTACGATGTGATCGTCCCCTGGAAGACCAGTAGTAGTTTCCGAAGCACATCTGGAAGCACTCTGTATTCTGTGGATATTCCGAGTGTTGATGAAATATAGAAATTGCATCGGGATTGAATACAAGAGGAGCGATTCAGTCTTTACTCCATGGCAATAATGTCTCAAACTGTCTAAGGTTTGATCGTTCCCTGGAAGACCAGTAGTAGTTAACGAAGCACATCTGGAGGCTTTCAGTAATCTATCTACCATCAGAGTGTTGATGAAACACAGAAATTGCATCGGGATTGAATACAACAGGCACCATGCTGACTTTACTCCATGGGGGTAATGTCTCAAAGTGTCTACGCTTTGATTGATTCCTGGAAGGCCAGTAGTAGTTTCCGAAGCACATCTGGAGGCATTCTGTAATCTGTGGACCTTCAGAGTGTTAATGAAACACAGAAATTGCACCGGGATTGAATAGAACATACACCGTGCGGACTTTTCTGCATGGGAGTAATGTCTCAAAGTGTCTACGCTTTGATCGTTCCCTGGAAGACCATTAGTAGCTTCCGAAGCACATCTGGAGGCATTCTGTAATCTGTGGACCTTCAGAGTGTTGATGAAACACAGAAATTGCACCGGGATTGAATAGAACATACACCGTGCGGACTTTTCTGCATGGGAGTAATGTCCCTTGATCGTTCCCTGGAGGACCAGTAGTAGTTTGCGAAGCACATCTAGAGGCATTCTGTTATCTGTGGAACTTCAGAGTGTTGATGAAACACAGAAATTGCATAGGGATTGAATACAACAACCACCATGCGGACTTTTCCCCATGGGAGTAATGTCTCAAACTGTCTACGCTTTGATCGTTGCCTGGAAGACCAGTAGTAGTTTCCGAAGCTCATCTGGAGGCATTCTATTATCTGTGTACCTTCAGAGTGTTGATGGAATTCGGAAAATGCATCAGCATTTAATACAACAATCACCATGCAGACTTTTCGCCATGGGAGTAATGTCGCAAAGTGTCTACGCTTTGATCGTTCCCTGCAAGACCAGTAGTAGTTTCCGAAGCACATCTGGAGGCATTCTGTAATCTGTGGATCTTCCGAGTTTTGATGAAATATAGAAATTGCATCGGGATTGAATACAAGAGGCGCGATTCAGACTTACCTCCATGGTAACAATGTCTCAAACTGTATACGCATTGATCGATTCCTGGAAGACCAGTAGTTTTTTTACGAAGCACATCTGGATGCATTCTGTAATCTGTGGACCTTCAGAGTGTTGATGAAACACAGAATTTGCATTGGGATTAAATACGACAGGCACAATGCGGAATTTTCTACATGGGAGTAATGTGTCAAACTGTCTAAGCTTTGATCGTTCCCTGGAAGACCAGTAGCTGTTAACGAAGCACATCTGGAGGCTTTCAGTAATCTATCTACCATCAGAGTGTTGATGAAACACTGATATTGCATCGGGATCGAATACAACACGCACCATGTGGACTTTTCTCACTGGGAGTAATGTCTCCAACTGTCTACGCTTTGATCGTTCCCTGGAAGACAAATAGTTGTTTCCGAAGCACATCTGGAGGCATTCTGTAATCTGTGGACCTTCAGAGTGTTGATGAAACACAGAATTTGCATTGGGATTGAATACGACAGGCACCATGCAAATTTTATCCATGGAAGTAATGTCTCAAACTGTCTACGCATTGATCGTTCCCTGGAAGACCAGTAGCAGTTTCCGAAGCACATCTGGATGCATTCACTAATCTGTCTACCATCAGAGTGTTGAAGAAAAACACAGAAATTGCATAGGGATTGAATACAACAGGCACCATGTGGACTTTTCTCAATTTGAGTAATGTCTCAAAATGTCTACGCTTTAATCGCTCCCTGGAACAGCAGTAGTGGTTTCGGTAGCACATCTTGAGGCTTTCTGAAATTTGTGGACATTCAGAGTGTTGATGAAACACAGAAATTGCATCGGGATTGAATACAACAGTCACCATGCGCACTTTTCTCCATGGGAGTAATGTCTCAAACTGTCTACACTTTGATTGATTCCTGAGAGGCCAGTAGTAGTTTGCGAAGCACATCTGGAGGCATTCTGTAATCTGTTGACCTTCAGAGTGTTGATGAAACACAGAAATTGCACCGGGATTGAATAGAACATACACCGTGCGGACTTTTCTGCATAGAAGTAATGTCTCAAAGTGTCTACGCTTTGATCGTTCCCTGGAAGACCATTAGTAGTTTCCGAAGCACATCTGGAGGCATTCTGTAATCTGTGGACCTTCAGAGTGTTGATGAAACACAGAAATTGTACCGCGATTGAATAGAACATACACCGTGCGGACTTTTCTGCATGGGAGTAATGTCTCAAAGTGTCTACGCTTTGATCGATTCCTGGATGACCAGTAGTAGTTTCCGAAGCACATCTGGAGGCATTCACTAATCTGTCTACCATCAGAGTGTTGCTGAAACACAGAAATTGCATCGTGATTGAATACAACAGAGACCATATGGACTTTTCTCCATTTGAGTAATGTCTCAAACTGTCTACGCTTTTATCGTTCCCTGAACAGCAGTAGTGGTTTCCGAAGCATATCTTGAATCTTTCTGAAATCTGTGGACATTCAGAGTGTTGATGAAACACAGAAATTGCATCCGGATTGAATACAACTGGCACAACGCGGACTTTTCTCCATGGGAGTAATGTCTCAAACTGCCTACGCTTTGATCGAGTCCTGGAAGGCCAGTAGTAGTTTTCGAAGCCCATGTTGAGGCAATCTGTAATCTGCGGACTTTCAGAGTGTTGATAAAAAACACAGAAATTGCATCGGGTTTTAATACAACAGTCACCATGCGGACTTTTCTCCATTTGAGTAATGTCTCAAACTGTCTACGCTTTGATTGATTCCTGAGAGGCCAGTAGTAGTTTCCGAAGCACATCTAGAGGCATTCTGAAATCTGCGGACCTTGAGAGTGTTGATGAAACACAGAAATTGCATCAGGATTGAATACAACAGGCACCATGTGGACTTTTCAATATGGGAGTAATGTCTCTTGATCGTTCCCTGGAGGACCAGTAGTAGTTTGCGAAGCACATCTAGAGGCATTCTGCTATCTGTGGAACTTCAGACTGTTGATGAAACACAGAAATTGCATAGGGATTGAATACAACAACCACCATGCGGACTTTTCCCCATGGGAGTAATGTCTCAGTGTCTACGCTTTGTTCGTTCACTGGAAGACCAGTATTAGTTTCCGAAGCACATCTGGAGGCATTCTGTAATCTGTGGACCTTCAGAGTGTTGATGAAACACAGAAATTGCATCGGAATTGAATACAACAGGCACCATGCGAACTTATCTCCATGGGAGTAATGTCTCAAATTTTCTACGCTTTGGTCGTTCCCTGGAAGACCAGTAGTAGTTTCCGAAGTACATCTGCAGGCTTTCTGTAAACAGTGGACCTTCAGAGTGTTTATGAAATTAAGAAAATACATCTGCATTTAATACAACAATCACCATGCGGACTTTTCTCCATGGGAGTAAAGTCTCAAAGTGTCTACGCTTTCATTGATTCCTGGAAGGCCAGTAGTAGTTTCCGAAGCACATTGTGAGGCTTTTTGTAATCTGTAGACCTTCAGAGTGTTGATAAAATAAAGAAAATGCATCTGCATTTAATACAACACTCACCATGCGAACTTTTCTCCATGGGAGCAACGTCTCAAACTGCCTACGCTTTGATTCATTCCTGGAAGAACAGTAGTAGTTTCCGAAGCACATCTGGAATCATTCTGTAATCTGTGGACCTTCAGAGTGTTGATGAAACACAGAAATTTCATAGGGTTGAATACAACAGGCACCATGCTGACTTTACTCCATGGGGGTAATGTCTCAAAGTGTCTACGCTTTGAATGATTCCTGGAAGGCCAGTACTAGTTTCCGAAGCACATTTAGATTCATTCTGTAATCTGTGGAACTTCAGAGTGTTGATGAAACACAGAAATTGCATCGAGATTGAATACAACAGGCACCATGCGGACTTTCCTCCCTATGAGTAATGTCTCAAACTGTTTACACTTTAATCGTTCCCTGGAAGACCAGTTGTAGTGTCCGAAGCACATCTGGAGGCATTCTGTAATCTGTGGACCTTCAGAGTGTTGATGAAACTCTGAAATTGCATCGGGATGGAATACAACAATCACCATGAAGACTTTTCTTAAGGGATGTGTGTCTCAAACTGTCTCCGTTTTGATCGAATTCTGGGAGACCAGTGGTAGTTTCCGAAGTACATCTGGAGGCATTCAGTAATCTGTGGACCTTCATTGTGTTGATGAAACACAGATATTGCATAGGGATGTAATACAACAGGCACAATGCGGATTTTTCTCCATGGGGGGAATGTCTCAAACTGCCTACGCTTTGATCTATTCCTGGAAGACCAGTTGTAGTTTCCGAAGCACATCTGGAGGCATTCTGTAATCTGTGGACCTTCAGAGTGTTGATGAAACACAGAAATTGCATCGGGATTGAATACAACAGTTTCCATATGGACTTATCTCAAGGGAGGAATGTCTCAAACTGTCTCCGTTTTGTTCGAATTCTGGAAGACTAGTAGTAGTTTCCGAAGCACATCTGGAGGCATTCTGTAATCTGTGGACCTTCAGAGTGTTGATGAAACACAGAAATTGCATCGGGATTGAATAGAACATGCACCGTGCGGACTTTTCTGCATGGGAGTATTGTCTCAAAGTGTCTACGCTTTGATCGATTCCTGGATGACCAGTAGTAGTTTCCCAAGCACATGTGGAGACATTCTGTAATCTGTGGAGCTTCAGATAGTTGATGAAACACAGAAATTGCATCAGGATTGAATACAACAGGCACCATGCGGACTTTGCTCCATGTGAGTAATGTCTCAATCTGTCTACGCTTTGATCGTTCTCTGGATGACCAGTAGTAGTTTCCGAAGCACATGTGGAGACATTCTGTAATCTGTGGAGCTTCAGTTTGTTGATGAAACACAGATATTGCATCGGGATTGAATACAACAATTACCATAAGTACTTTTCCCAAGCGAGAAATGCCTCAAACTCTCTCCGTTTTGATCGAATTCTGGAAGACCAGTAGTAGTTTCCGAAGCACATCTGGAGGCATTCTGTAATCTGTGGACCTTCAGAGTGTTGATGAAAGACAGAAATTGCATCGGGATTGAATAGAACACTCACCGTGCGGACTTTTCTGCATGGGAGTGATCTCACAAAGTCTCTACGCTTTGATCGATTCCTGGATGACCAGTAGTAGTTTCCGAAGCACATGTGGAGGCATTCTGTAATCTGTGGACTTTCAGTGTGTTGATGGAACACTGAAATTGTATCGGGATTGAATACAACAGGAACCATTCGGACTTTTCCCCATGGGAATAATGCCTCAAAATGTCTACGCTTTGATCGTTCCCATGAAGACCAGTAGTAGTGTCCTAAGCACATCTGGAGTTATTCTGGAATCTGTGGACTTTCAGAGTGTTGATGAAACACAGATATTGCATCGGGATTGACTACAACAGGTCCCATTCGGACTTTTCTCCTTTTGAATAATGACTCAGATTGTCTTCGTTTTGATCGATTTCTGAAAGACCAGTAGTAGTTTCCGAAGGTCATCTGGAGGCATTCTGTAATTTGTGGACCATCAGAGTGTTGATGAAACACAGAAATTGCATCGGGATTGAATACAACAGGCACCATGCGGACTTTTCTCCACGTGAGTAATGTCTCAAACTGTCTACGATTTGATCGTTCCCTGGACGACCAGTAGTAGTTTCGGAAGCACATGTAGAGACATTCTGTAATCCGTGGAGCTTCAGATTGTTGATGAAACACAGATATTGCATCGGGATTGAATACAACAATTATCATAAGGACTTTTCTCAAGGAAGGAATGTCTCAAACTGTCTCCGTTTTGATCGAATTCTGGAAGACCAGTAGTAGTTTCCGAAGCACATCTGGAGGCATTCTGTAATCTGTGGACATTCAGAGTGTTGATGAAACACAGAAATTGCATCGGGACTGAATAGAACATGCACCGTGCGGACTTTTCTGCATGGGAGTACAGTCTCAAAGTGTCTGCGCTTTGATCGTCCCCTGGAAGACCAGTAGGTCATTCCGAAGCACATCTGGAGGCATTCTGTAATCTGTGGACTTTCAGTGTGTTGATGGAACACAGAAATTGCATCGGGATTGAATGCAAAAGGCACGATTCGGACTTTTCTCTATGGGAATAATGTCTCAAGCTGTCTACGCTTTGATCGTTCCCTGGAAGACCAGTTGTAGTGTCCGAAGCACATCTGGAGGCTTTCTGTAATCTGTCTACCTTCAGAGGGTTGATGAAACTCTGAAATTGCATCGGGATGGAATACAACAAACAGCATGCGGACTTTTCTTAAGGGAGGTGTGTCTCAAACTGTCTCCGTTTTGATCGAATTCTGGGAGACCAGTAGTAGTTTCCGAAGTACATCTCGAGGCATTCAGTAATCTGTGGACCTTCATTGTGTTGATGAAACACAGATATTGCATAGGGATGTAATACAACAGGCACAATGCGGATTTTTCTCCATGGGGGGATGTTTCAAACTGCCTACGCTTTGATCGATTCCTGGAAGACCAGTAGTAGTTTCCGAAGCACATCTGGAGGCATTCTGTAATCTGTGGACTTTCAGTGTGTTGATGGAACACAGAAATTGTATCGGGATTGAATACAACAGGAACCATTCGGACTTTTCTACTTGGGAATAATGCCTCAAATTGTCTACGCTTTGATCGTTCCCTTGAAGACCAGTAGTAGTTTCCTAAGCACATCTGGAGGCATTCTGCAATCTGTGGACTTTCAGAGTTTTGATGAAACACAGATATTGCATCGGGATTGACTACAACAGGTCCCATTTGGACTTTTCTCCTTTTGAATAATGACTCAGATTGTCTTCGTTTTGATCGATTTCTGAGAGACCGGTAGTAGTAGTTTCCGAAGTTCATCTGGAGGCATTCTGTAATTTGTGGACCATCAGAGTGTTGATGAAACACAGAAATTGCATCGGGATTGAATACAACAGGCACCATGCCGACTTTTCTGCATCGGAGTAACGTCTCAAACCGTCTACACACAGATCGATTCCTTTAAGACCAGTAGTAGTTGGCGAAAGAACATCTGGAGGCATTCTGTAATCTGTGGACCTTCAGATTGTTGATGAAACACAGAAATTGCGTCTGTATCGAATACAACAGGCACCATGTGGGCTTTTCACCATGGGAGTAATGTCTCAAACTGTCTACGCCTTGATCGTTCAGTGGAGGACCTGTATTTGTTTGCGAAGCACATCTGGTGGCATTCTGTTATCTGTGGACCTTCAGAGTGTTGATGAAACACAGAAATTGCATAGGGATTGAATACAACAGCCACCATGCGGACTATTCTAAATGGGAGTAATTTCTCAAATTGTCTACGCTTTGATTGATTGCTGGAAACCCAGTAGTAGTTTCCGAAGCACATCTAGAGGCATTCTGTAATCTGTGGACCTTCAGAGTGTTAATGAAACACAGAAATTGCATCGGGATTGAATACGACAGGCACCATGCGGAATTTTATCCAAGGGAGTAATGTCTCAAACTGTCTACGCTTTGATCGTTCCCTGGAAGACAAGTAGCAGTTTCCGAAGCACATCTGGAGGCATTCACTAATCTGTCTACCATCAGAGTTTTGATGAAACACAGAAATTGCATCGGGATCGAATTCAACAGGCACCATGTCGTCTTCTCTCAATGGGAGTAATGTCTCAAACTGACTACGCTTTAATCGTTCCCTGGAAGACCATTAGTAGTTTCCGAAGCACATCTGGACTCATTCTGTAATCTGTGGACTTTCAGTGTGTTGGTGAAACACAAATATTGCATCGGTATTGAATACAACAGCCACTATGCGGACTATTCTAAAAGGGAGTAATTTCTCAAATTGTCTACTCTTTGATTGATTCCTGGAAACACAGTAGTAGTTTCCGAAGCACAACTAGAGGCATTCTGTAATCTGTGGACCTTCAGATTGTTGATGAAACACTGAAATTTTATCAAGATTGAATACAACAGGCACCATGCGAACTTTTCTCCTTGGGAGTAATGTCTCAATCAGTCTACGATTTGACCGACTGCAGTAAGACCAGTAGTAGCCTCCGAAGCACATCTGGAGGCATTCTGTAATCTGCGAACATTCAGAGTGTTAGAGTGTTGATGAAACACAGAAATTGCATCAGGATTTAATACAAAAGGCTTCATGGGGACTTCTCTCCTTGGGAGTAATGTCTCAAATTGTCTACGCTTTAAACTATTCCTGGAATACCAGCAGTTTTTTACGAAGGACATCTGGAAGCACTCTGTAATCTGTGGACCTTTAGAGTGTTGATGAAACACAGAAATTGCATCGGGATTGAATACGACAGGCACCATGCCGAATTTTCTCCATTTGAGTAATGTCTCAAACTGTCTACGCTTTGATCGATTCCTGGAAGACCAGTAGTAGTTTTCGAAGCACATCTGGAGGCATTATGTAATCTATGGACCTTCAGAGTGTTGATGAAACACAGAAATTGCATCGGGATTGAATACAACAGGCACAATGCGGACTTTTCTCCATGGGAGTAATATCTGAAATTGCCTACGCTTTGATAGATTCCTGGAAGGCCAGTAGTAGATTCCGAAGCACATCTAGAGTCATTCTGTAATCTGTGGACCTTCAGAGTGTTGATGAAACACGGAACGTGCTGCGAGATTGAATACAACAGGCACCATGCGGACTTTTTTCCATAGGAGTAATGTCCCAAATTGTCTACGCTTTGATCGTTCCCTGGAAGACCAGTAGTTTTTTACGTAGCACATCTGGAGGCATTCTGTAATCAGTTGACTTTCAGTGTGTTGGTGATATACAAAAATTGCATCGGGATTGAATACAACAGGCACCATTCGGACTTTTCTCCATTGGAATAATAACTCTAACTGTCTACGATTTCATCGATTTCCGGTAGACCAGTAATAGCTTCCGAAGCACATCTGGAGGCATTCTGTAATCTGTGCTCCTTCAGAGTCTTGATGAAACACAGAAATAGCATCGGGATCGAATACAACAGGCACCATGTGGACTTTTCTCCATGTGAGTAATGTCTCAAAACGTCTAAGCTTTGATCGTTCCCTGGAAGACCAGTAGTAGTTTCCGTAGCACATCTGGAGGCAATCTGTAATCTGTGGACCTTCAGAGTGTTGATGAAACACAGAAATTGTATCGGGATTGAATACAACAGGCACCAAGCAGAATTCGCTCCATGGGAGTAATGTCTCAAAGTGTGTACGCTTTGATCGTTCCCTGGAAGACCAGTAGAAGTTTAAAAGCACATCTGGAGGCATTCTGTAATCTGTGGACATTCAGAGTGGTGATGAAACACAGAAATTGCATCGGGATTTAATAAAACAGGCACAATGCGTACTTTTCTCCATGGGAGGAAAGTCTCAAACTACCGACGCTTTGATCAATTCCTGGAAGACCGGTAGTAGTTTTTGAAGCACATCTAGACACTTTCTGTAATCTGTGGTCCTTCAGATAGTTGATGAAACGCAGAAATTGCAGCGAGATTGAATACTATAGGCACTAAGCGGAATTCTCTCCATGGGAGTGATATCACAAACTGTCTACGCTTTGATCGTTCCCTGGAAGACCAGTAGAAGTTTACGAAGCACATATGGACTCATTCTGTAATCTGTCTGCTATCAGAGTGTTGATGAAACACAGAAATTGCATCGGGATCGAATACAACAGGCACCATGCGGAATTCTCTCCATGAGAGTAATGTCTCAAACTGTCTACGCTTTGATCGTTCCCTGGAAGACCAGTAGAAGTTTACGAAGCCCATCTGGAGGCATTCTGCAATCTGTCTACTATCAGAGTGTTGATGAAACACAGAAATTGCATCGGGATCGAATACAACAGGCACAATGCGGACTTATCCCCATGGGAGGAAAGTCTCAAACTGCCGACGCTTTGATCGATTCCTGGAAGACCAGTAGTAGTTCTCGAAGCACATCTAGACACATTCAGTAATCTGTGGTCCTTCAGACTGTTGATGAAACGCAGAAATTGCAGCGTGATTGAATGCAACAGGCACTATGCGGAATTCTCTCCATGTGAGTAATGTCTCAAACTGTCTTCGCTTTGATCGTTCCCTGGAAGACCAGTAGTAGCTTCCGAAGCACATCTGGATGCTTTCTGTAATCTGTGGACCTTCGGAGTGTTGATGAAACACAGAAATTGTATAGGGATGGAATACAACAGGCACCACGAGGAATTCATTGATCGATTCCTGGAAGACCAGTAGTAGTTTTCGAAGCACATCTAGAGGCATTCTGTAACCTGTCTACCTTCAGAGTGTTGATGAAACGCAGAAATTGCATCGAGATTGAATACAACAAGCACCATGCAGACTCTTCTCCATAGGAGTAATGACCCAAATTGTCTAGGCTTTGATTCCTGGAATTCCAGTAGTATTTTACGAAGCACATCTGGAGGCTTTCTGTAATCTGTGGACTTTTAGAGTGTTGATGAAACACAGAATTTGCATCGGGATTGAATTCAACAGGCACCATGTGGACTTTTCTCAATGGGAGTAATGTTTCAAACTGTCTACGTTTTGATCGTTCCCTGGAAGACCATTAGTAGTTTCCGATGCACATCTGGAGGCATTCTGTAATCTGTGGACTTTCAGTGTGTTGGTGAAGCACAAAAATTGCATCAAGATTGAATAAAACAGGCACCATGCGGACTTTTTTCCATGGGAAAAATGTCTCACACTGTCTACGTTTTGATCGACTCCTGGTATACCTGTAGTAGTTTCCTAAGCACATCTGGAGGCATTCTGTAACCTGTAGACCTTCAGAGTATTGATGAAACACAGAAATTGCATCGGAAATGAATACAACAGTCACCATGGGGACTTTCTCCATGAGAGTAATGTCTCAAATTGTCTACGGTTTGATCAATTATTGGAAGACCAGTAGTAGTTTCCGAAGCACATCTGGAGGCTTTCTGTAATCTGTGAACCTTCAGAGTGTTGATGAAATACAGAAATTGCATCAGAATTTAATACTAAAATCACCATGCGGACTTTTCTCCATGGGAGTGATGTCTCAAACTGTCTACGCTTTGATCGTTCCCTGGAAGACCAGTAGTAGTTTCTGAAGCACATCTGGAGGCATTCTGTATTCTTTGGACCTTCCGAGTATTGATGAAATACGGAAATTGCATCGGGATTTAATACAAGAGGCACGATTCCGCTTTTCTCCATGGCAATAATGTCTACAACTGTCTACGCTTTGATCGATTCCTGGATGTCCAGTAGTTTTTTACGAAGCACATCTGGAGGCACTCTGTAATCTGTGGAACTTCAGAGTGTCGATGAAACACAGAAAATGCATCGGGATTGAATGAAACAGGAACCATCGGAAACTTTCTACATGGGAGTGTCAAATTGTCAAAGCTTTGATCGTTCCCTGGAAGACCAGTAGCAGTTTACTAGGCACATCTAGAGGCATTCTGTAATCTGTCTACCATCAGAGTGTTGATGAAACACAGAAATTGCATCGGGATCGAATACAAAAGGCACCATTGCGACTTCTCTCCAGTTGAATAATGTCTCAAACTGTCTACGATTTCATCGATTTCTGGAAGACCAGTACTAGTTTCCGAAGCACATCTGGAGGCATTCTGTATTCTGTGGACCTTCAGAGTGTTGATGCAACTCAGAAAAAGCATCGGGATTGAATAGAACAGGCACCATGCTGACTTTTCTCCATGGGAGTTATGTGTCAAATTTCTACGCTTTGATCGATTCCTGGAAGACCAGTAGTAGTTTCCGATGCACATCTGGAGGCATTCTGTAATCTGTGGACCTTCAGAGTGTTGATGAAACACAGAAATTGCAACAGGATTGAATACAACAGGCACCATGCGGACTTTTCTCCATGGGAGTAATGTCTCAAACTGTCTACGCTTTGATCGTTCCCTGGAAGACCAGTAATAGATACCGAAGCACATCTGGAGGCATTCTGTAATCTATCTACCATCAGAGTGTTGATGAAATACAGATATTGCATCGGGATTGAGTACAACAGTCACCATGCGCACTTTCCTCCATGGGAGTAATGCCTCAAACAGTCTACGCTTTGATCGTTCCCTGGAAGACCAGTAGTAGTTTCCGATGCACATCTAAAGGCATTCTGTAATCTGTAGACCTTCAGAGTATTGATGAAACATAGAAATTAAATCGGAAATGAATACAACAGGCACCATGGGGACTTTCTCCATGAGAGTAATTACTCAAATTGACTACGGTTTGATAAATTAATTGAAGACCAGTAGTAGTTTCCGAAGCAAATCTGGAGGCATTCTGTAATCTGTCTACCTTCAGAGTGTTGATGAAACAAAGAAATTGCATCGGGATTGAATAGAACAATCAACATGCGGACTTTTCTTAATGGGAGGAATGACTCAAACTGTCTCCGTTTTCATAGAATTCTGTTAGACCAGTAGTAGCTTCCTAAGCACATCTGGATTCATTCTGTAATCTGTGGACCTTCAGAGTATTGATGAAACACAGAAATTGCATTGGAAATGAAGACAACAGCACCATGTGGACTTTTCTCCATGGGAGTAATGTCTCAAATTGTCTACGGTGTGATCAATTACTGGAAGACCAGTAGTAGTTTCCGAAGCACATGTGGAGGCTTTCTGTAATCTGTGGACCTTCAGAGTGTTGATGAAATACAGAAATTGCATCGGGATCGAATACAACAGGCACCATATGGACTTTTCTCAATGGGAGTAATGTCTCAAACTGTCTCCGTTTTGATCGAATTGTGGAAGACCAGTAGTAGTTTCCGATGCACATCTGGAGGCATTCTGTAATCTGTGGACATTCAGAGTGTTGATGAAACACAGAAATTGCATCGGGATTTAATACAACAGGCTCAATGCGGACCTCTCTCCATGGGAGCAATGTCTCAAAGTGTCTGCGCTTTGATCGTCCCCTGGAAGACCAGTAGGTGATTCCGAAGCACATCTGGAGGCATTCTGTAATCTGTGGACTTTCAGTGTGTTGACGAAACACAGAAAATGCATCGAGATTGAATACAACAGGCACCATACGGACTTTTCTCCATAGGAGTAATGTCCCAAATTGCCTACGTTTGATTGATTCCTGGAAGGCCAGTAGTTTTTTACGAAAAACACATCTGGAGGAATTCTGTAATCTGAGGACCTTCTGAGTGTCGATGATACACACAAAATGCATGGAGATTGAATACAACAGGCACCATGCGGCACTCTCTCCATGGGAGTAATGTCTCAAACTGTCTACGCTTTGATCGTTCCCTGGAAGACCAGTAATAGTTACCGAAGCACATCTGGAGGCATTCTGTAATCTATCTACCATCAGAGTGTTGATGAAACACAGAAATTGCATCGGCATGGAATACACCAGGCACCATGTGGACTTTTCTCAATGGGAGTTATGTCTCAAAATGTCTCCTTTTTGATCGAATTCAGGAAGACCAGTAGTAGTTTCCCAACCACATGTGGAGGCATTCTGTAATCCGTGGACATTCAGAGCGTTGATGAAACACAGAAAATGCATCGGGATTTAATACAACAGGCACAATGCGGATTATTCTCCATGGGAGGAATGACTCAAACTGCCGATGCTTTGATCGATTCCTGGAAGACCAGTAGTAGTTTTCGAAGCACATCTAGAGGCATTCTGTAATCTGTGGACCTTCAGACTGTTGATGAAACGCAGAAATTGCATCGGGATTGAATACACAGGCACCATGCAGACCCTTCTCCATAGGAATAATGACCCAAATTGTCTACGCTTTGATTCCTGGAATTCCAGTAGATTTTTACTAAGCACATCTCGAGGCTTTCTGTAATCTGTGGACTTTCAGAGTGTTGATGAAACCCAGAAGTTGCATCGGGATTGAATACAACAGGCACCATGTGGACTTTTCTCAATGGGAGTAATGTTTCAAACTGTCTACGCTTTGATCGTTCCCTGGAAGACCATTAGTAGTTTCCGATTCACATCTGGAGGCATTCTGTAATCTGTGGACCTTCAGAGTGTTGATGAAACACAGAAATTGCATCGGAATTGAATAGAACAGGCACCGTGCGGAATTTTCTGCATGGGAGTAATGTCTCAATGTGTCTACGCTTTGATCGATTCCTGGAAGACCAGTAGTAGTTTCTGAAGCACATGTGGAGGCATTCTGTAATCTGTGGAGCTTCAGATTGTTGATGAAACACAGGTATTGCATCAGGATTGAATACAACAGGCACCATGCGGACTTTTCTCTATGTGAGTAATGTCTCAAACAGTCTACGCTTTGATCGTTCTCTGGAAGACCAGTAGTAGTTTCCGAAGCACATCTGGAGGCTTTCTCTAATCTGTGGACCTTCAGAGTGTTGATGAAATACAGAAATTGCATCGGGATCGAATACAACATTCACTATATGGACGTTTCTCAATGGGAGTAATGTCTTAAACTTTCTCCGTATTGATCGAATTCTGAAAGACCAGTAGTAGTTTCCGAAGCACATCTGGAGGCATTCTGTAATGTGTGGACATTCAGAGTGTTGATGAAACACAGAAATTGCATCGGGATTTAATACAACAGGCACAATGCGGACTTCTCTCAATGGGAGGAATGTCTCAAACAACCTACGCTTTGATCGATTAATGGAAGACCAGTAGTAGTTTTCGAAGCACATCTGGAGGCATTCTGTAATCTGTGGACCTTCCGAGTGTTGATGAAACACAGAAATTGCATGGAGATTGAATACAACAGACACCATGCGGACTTTTCTCCATAGGAGTAATGTCCCAAATTGTCTACGTTTGATTGATTTCTGGAAGTCCAGTAGTTTTTTACGAAACACATCTGGAGCAATTCTGTAATCTGATTACCTTCTGAGTGTCGATGAAACACAGATAATGCATCGAGATTGAATACAACAGTCACCATGCGGCATTCTCTCCATGGGAGTAATGTCTCAAACTGGCTACGCTTTGATACTTCCCTGGAAGACCAGTAGCAGTTTACGAAGCACATCTGGAGGCATTCTGTAATCTGTCTGCCATCAGAGTGTTGATGAAACACAGAAGTTGCATCGGGATCGAATACAAAAGGCACCATTGCGACTTCTCTCCATTTGAATAATGTCTTAAACTGTCAACGATTTCATCGATTTCTGGAAGACCAGTACTAATTTCCGAAGCACATCTGGAGGCATTCTGTAATCTGTGGACCTTCTGAGTGTTGATGCAAAACAGAAATTGCATCGGGATTAAATAGAACAGGCACCATGCTGACTTTTCTAAATGGGAGTTATGTGTCAAATTTCTACGCTTTGATCGAATCCCGGAAGACTTGTAGTAGTTTCCGAAGCACATCTAGAGGCATTCTGTAATCTGTGCAGATTCAGATTGTTGATGAAACACAGAAATTGCATCGGGATTGAATACAACAGGCACCATGCGAATTCCTCTCCATGGGAGTAATGTCTCAAACTGTCGACGCTTTGATCGTTCACTGGAAGACCAGTAGCAGTTTACGAAGCACATCTGGATTCATTCTGTAGTCTGTCTACCATCAGAGTGTTGATGACACACAGAAATTGCATCGGGATAGAATACAACAGGCACCATGCGGACTATTCTCCATATGAGTAATGTCCCAAATTGTCTACGCTTTGATTGATTCCTGGAAGGCCAGTAGTAGATTCCGAAGCACATCTAGAGGCATTCTGTAATCTGTGGACCTTCAGAGTGTTGATGAAACACAGAAACTGCATCGGGATTGAATACAACAGGCACCATGCGTCCTTTTCTCCATGAGAATAAGGTCTCAAACTGTCTACGATTAGATCGATTTCTGAAAGACCAGTAGTAGTTTCCGTAGCACATCTGGAGGCATTCTGGAATCCGTGGACCTTCAGATTGTTGATCAAACACAGATATTGCATCGGGATTGAATGCAACAGGCACCATGTTGACTTTTCTCCATGGGAGTAGAGTCTCAAACTGTCTACGTTTCGATCATTCCCTGGAATACTACTAGTAGTTTCAGAAGCACATCTGGAGGCATTCTGTAATCTGCGGACATTCAGAGTATTGATGAAATACAGAAATTGCAACGGGATTTAAAACAACAGGCACCATGCGGCCTTTTCTCCATGGGAATAATGTCTCAAACTGTCTACGATTAGATCGATTTCTGAAAGACCAGTAGTAGTTTCCGAAGCACATCTGGAGGCATTCAGTAATCTGTGGACATTCAGAGTATTGATGAAACACAGAAATTGCATCGGGATATAATACAACAGGCAGAATGCGGACTTTTCTCCATGGGAGGAAAGTCTCAAACTGCCTACGCTTTGATCGATTCCTGGAGGACCAGTAGTAGTTTTCGAAGCACATCTGGATTAATTCTGTAATTTGTGGACATTCAGAGTGTTGACGAAATACAGAAATTGCATCGGCATTTGATACAACAATCACCATGCGGACTTATATACATGGGATTAATGTCTCAAATTATCTACGTTTTCTCCATTCCTGGAAGACCGGTAGTAGTTTCCGAAGCACATCTATGGACATTCTGTAGTTTGTCTACCTACAGAGTGTTGATGAAACACAGAAATTGCATCAGGATTGAATAGAACAGGCACCGTGCGGATTTTTCTCCATGGGAGTAATGTCTCAAATTGTCTACGTTTTGATCGATTCCTGGATGACCAGTATTTCCTTAGTAAGCACATCATTGAGGCATTCTGTAATCTGTGGACCTTCAGATAGTTGATGAAACACAGATATTGCATCTGAATCTAATCCAACAAACACCATGCGGACTTTTCTCCATGGGAGTAATGTCTCAAACTGTCTACGCTTTGATCGTTCCCTGGAGGACCACTAGTAGTTTGCCAAGCACATCTGGTAACATCATGTTATCTGTGGATCTTCAGAGTGTTGATGAGACACAGAAATTGCATAGGGATTCAATACAACAGCCACCTTGCGGACTTATCTCCATGGGAGTAATGTCTCAAACTGTCTACGCTTTGATCGTTCCCTGGAAGTGCAGTAGTAGTTTCCGCAGCACATCTGGAGGCATTCTGTAATCTGTGGACCTTCAGAGTGTTGATGAAACACAGAAAATGTATCAAGATTGAATACAACCGGCACCATGTAAACTTATCTAAATGGGATTAATGTCTCAAACTCTTTACGATTTGATCGATTCCTGGAACACCAGAAGTAGCTTCCTAAGAACATCTTGAGGCATTCTGTAATCTGTGGATCTTCAGAGTGTTGATGAAACACAGAAATTGCATCGGGATTGAATACAACAGACACCATGCGGATTTTTCTCCATGGGAGTAATGTCTCAAATTGTCTACGTTTTGATCGGTTCCTGGAAGACCAGTATTTCCTTAGTAACCACATCTTTGAGGCATTCTGTAATCTGTGGACCTTCAGAGTGTCGATGAAACACAGAAAATGCATCGGGATCGAATACAACAGGCACAATGCGAAATTTTCTCCATGGGAGTAATGTCTCAAACTGTCAACGCTTTGATCGTTCCCTTCAAGACCAGTAGCAGTTTCCGAAGCACATCTGGAGCCATTCTGTAATCTGTTGACCTTCACATTGTTGATGAAAGACAGAAATTGCATGAGGATCGAATATAACATGCACCATGCGGACTTTTCTTTGTGGGAGTAATGTCTCAAACTGTCTACGCTTTGATTGTTAGCTAGAAGACCAGTTGTAGTTTCCGAAGCACATCTGGAGGCTTTCAGTATTCTGTAGACCTTCAGAGTGTTGATGAAATACAGAAATTGCATCGGCATTTTATACAACAGGCACCATGCGGACTTATCTACAAGGGATTAATGTCTCAAATTGTCTACGTTTAGATCGATTCCTGGAAGACCAGTAGTAGTTTCCGAAGCACATCTGGAAGCATTCTGTAATCTGTCTACCTTTAGAGTGTTGATAAAACACATTAATTGCATCGGGATCGAATACAACAGGCACCATGTGGCCTTTTCTCCATGGGAGTAAAGTCCGAAAATGTCTACGTTTTGATCGTTCCCTGGAACACCAGCAATATTTCCCGAAACACATCTGGAGGCATTCTGTAATCTGTGGATCTTCAGATTGTTGATGAAACACAGAAATAGCATGAGCATTGAATATAACATGTACCATGCGACATCTCTCCATGGGAGTAATGTCTCATACTGTCTACGCCTTGATCGTTCCCTAGAAGACCAGTAGTAGTTTCCGAAGAACATCTGGAGGCTTTCTATAATTTGTGCACCTCCAGAGTGTTGATGAAATACAGAAAATGCTTCAGCATTTAATACAACAATCACCATGCGGACTTTTCCCCATGGGAGTAATGTCTGACGCTGTCTACGCTTTGATCGTTCCCTGGAGGACCATTAGTTGTTTCCGAAGCACATCTAGAGGCATTCTGTTATCTGTGGACCTTCAGAGTGTTGACGAAATTCTGAAATTACACCGGGATTCAATACAACAGGCACCTTGCGGACTTTTCTTCTTGGGAATAATGTCTCAAACTGTCTACGCTTTGATCGTTCCCTGGGAGAACAGTAGTAGTTCCAGAAACATATCGGGCGGCATTCTGTAATCTGTGGACCTTCTGAGTGTTAATGAAACACAGAAATTGCATCGGGATTGAATACAACATGCACCATGCGAACTATTCTCCATGGGAGTAATTTGTGAAACTGTCTACGATTTGATCGACTTTTGGAAGACCAGTAGTAGTTTCCGAAGCACATCTGGAATCATTCTGTAAACTGTGGACCTTCAGAGTGTTGATGAAACACAGAAAATGCTTCGGGATTGAGAACAACAGGCACCATGCAAACATTTCTCCATGGGAGTAATATCTCAAACTGTCTACGTTTTGATCGGATTCTGGAAGAAGCACATCTGGAGGCATTCTGTAATCTGTGGACCTTCAAAGTGTTGATGAAACACACAAATTGCGTCGGGATTGAATACAACAGGCACCATGCGGACTTATTTACATGGGAAGAATGTCTGAAACTGCCTACGCTTTGATCGATTCCTGAGAGGCCAGTGGTAGTTTCCGATGCACATCTGTATGCGTTCTGTAATCTGTGGACCTTCAGAGTGTTGATGAAATACAGAAATTGCATCGGCATTCAATAGAACAGGCACCATGTGGACTTATCTATATGGGATTAATGTCTCAAACTGTCTACGATTTGATCGATTATTGGAAGACCAGTAGTAGTTTGCGAAGCACATCTGTAGGCATTCTGTAGTCTGTGGACCTTCAGGGTTTTGATGAAACACAAAAACTGCATCAGGATTGAATAAAACAGGTACTTTGCTGACTTTTCTCCCCTGGAGTAATGCTTTAAACTACCTACGGTTTGATCGATTCCTGGAAGACCAGTAGTATTTTCCTAAGCACATCTGGAGGCTTTCTGTAATCTGTGTGTCTTCAGATTGGTGATGAAACACAGAAAATGCATCTGCATTTAATACAACAAACACCATGCGGACTTTTCTCCATGGGAGTAATGTATCGAAGTGTCTACGCTTTGATCGTTCACTGGAAGACCAGTAGTAGTTTCCGAAGCACATCTGGAGGCATTCTGTAATCTGTGGACCTTCAGAGTGTTGATGAAACACAGAAATTGCATCGGGATTGAATACAACAGGCACCATACGGACTTTTCTCCATGGGAGTATTGTCTCAAACTGTCTACGCTTTAATCGTTCCCTGGAAGACCAGTAGTAGTTTCCGAAGGACATCTGGAGGCTTTCTGTAATATGTGGACCTTCAGTGTGTTGATGAAATACAGAAAATGCATCAGCATTTAATACAACAATCACCATGCGGACTTTTCTCCATGGGAGTAATGTCTCAAGCTGTCTACGCTTTGATCGTTCCCTGGAGGACCATTAGTGGTTTCCGTAGCGCATCTGGAGGCATTCTGTTATCTGTGGACCTTCAGAGTGTTGATGAAACACAGAAATTGCATCGGGATTGAATACAAAAGGCACCATGCTGACATTTCTCCATGGGAGTAATGTCTCAAAGTGTCTACGATCTGATCGTTCACTCGAAGATGAGTAGTAGTTTCCGAAGCACATCTTGAGACATTCTGTAGTCTGTCGACCTTCAGAGAGTTGATGAAACACATCAATTGAATCGTAATCGAATACAACAGCCACCATGTGGACTTTTCTCCATGGGAGTAGAGTCTCAAACTGTCTACGTTTTGATCCTTCCCTGGAAGACTAGTAGTAGTTTCCGAAGCACATCTGGAGGCATTCTGTAATCTGCGGACATTCAGAGTGTTGATGAAACACAGAAATTGCAACGGGATTTAATACAACAGGCACCATGCGTCCTTTTCTCCATGGGAATAAGGTCTCACACTGTCTACGATTAGATCGATTTCTGAAAGACCAGTAGTAGTTTCCGTAGCACATCTGGAGGCATTCTGTAATCTGTGGACCTTCAGATTGTTGATCAAACACAGATATTGCATCGGGATTGAATGCAACAGGCACCATGTGGACTTTTCTCCATGCTAGTAGAGTCTCAAACTGTCTACGTTTTGATCATTCCCTGGAATACTAGTAGTAGTTTCAGAAGCACATCTGGAGGCATTCTGTAATCTGCGGACAATCAGAGTATTGATGAAATACAGAAATTGCAACGGGATTTAATACAACAGGCACCATGCGGCCTTTTCCCCATGGGAATAATGTCTCAAACTGTCTACGATTAGATCGATTTCTGAAAGACCAGTAGTAGTTTCCGAAGCACATCTGGAGGCACTCAGTAATCTGTGGACATTCAGAGTGTTGATGAAACACAGAAATTGCATCGGGATATAATACAACAGGCACCATGCGGCCTCTTCTCCATGGGAGTAATGTCTCAAATTGTCTACGCTTTGATCGTTGCCTGGAGGACCACTAGTAGTTTGCCAAGCACATCTGGTAACATGATGTTATCTGTGGATCTTCAGACTGTTGATGAGACACAGAAATTGCATAGGGATTCAATACAACAGACACCTTGCGGACTTATCTCCATGGGAGTAATGTCTCAAACTGTCTACGCTTTGATCGTTCCCTGGAAGAGCAGTAGTATTTTCCGCAGCACATCTGGAGGCATTCTGTAATCTGTGGACCTTCAGAGTGTTGATGAAACACAGAAAATGTATCAAGATTGAATTCAACTGGCACCATGTAAACTTATCTACATGGGATTAATGTCTCAAACTCTCTACGATTTGATCGATTCCTGGAAGACCAGTAGTAGTTTCCTAAGAACATCTTGAGGCATTCTGTAATCTGTGGATCTTCAGAGTGTTGATGAAACACAGAAATTGCATCGGGATTGAATACAACGGGCAACATGCGGATTTTTCTCCATGGGAGTAATGTCTCAAATTGTCTACGTTTTGATCGGTTCCTGGAAGACCAGTATTTCCTTAGTAACCACATCTTTGTGGACCTTCAGAGTCACCATTCTGAATTTTATCATGGGGGGAATGTCTGAAACTGCCTACGCTCTGATCGATTCCTGGAAGACCAGAAGTAGTTTTCGAAGCACATCTGGAGGCATTCTGTAATCTGTGGACCTTCAGAGTGTTCATGAAAAACGGAAATTGCATCGGCATTAAATAGAACAGGCACCACGTGGACTTATCCACATGGGATTAGTGTCTCAAACTGTCTACGATTTGATCGATTGTTGGAAGACGAGTAGTAGTTTCCGAAGCACATCTGGAGGCATTCTGTAAACTGTGGACCTTCAGAGTGTTGATGAAACACAGAAATTGCATCACGATTGAATATAACATGCACCATGCGGACTTTTCTCAATAGGAGTAATGTCTCAAACTGTCTACGCTTTGATCGTTCCCTACAAGACCAGTAGTAGGTTATGAAGAACATCTGGAGGCTTTTTGTAATATGTGGACCTTCAGAGTGTAGATGAAAAACAGAAAAAGCATCAGCATTTAATACAACAGTCACAATGCGGAGATTTCTAAAATGGGGTAATGTCTCAAAGTGTCTACGTTTTGATCGCTCCCTGGAAGACTAGTAGTAGTTTCCGAAGCACATCTGGAGGCATTCTGTAATCTGTGGACCTTCAGCGTGTTGATGAAACACAGAAATTGCATCGGGATTGATTACAACAGGCACCATGCGGACATTTCTCCATGGGAGTAATGTCTCAAACTGTCTACGCTTTGTTCGTTCCCTGGAAGACAAGTAGTAGCTTCCGAAACACTTCTGGAAGCATTCATAGTCTGTGGACATTCAGAGTGTTGATGGAACACAGAAATTGCATCGCGATTTAATACATCACTCACCATTCGGACTTATTCCCATGGGATTAATGTCTCAAACTGACAACGATTTGATCGATTATTGGAAGACCAGTAGTAGTTTCCGAAGCACATCTGTAGGCATCTGTAATCTGTGGACCTTCAGAGTTTTAATGAAACACAAAAACTGCATCGGGATTGAATACAACAGGTACCATGGGGACTTTTCTCCATGGGAGTAATGCTTCAAACTGCCTACACTTTGATCAGTTCCTGGAAGACCAGTAGTAGTTTCCGAAGCACATCTGGAGGCAACCTGTAATCTGTCCACCTTCAGAGTGTTGATGAAACACATTAATTTCATCGGGATCAAATGCAACAATAACCATGCGGACTTTTTTCCACGGGAGTAATGTTTCAAAGAGTCTACTATTTGATTGTTCGCTGGAAGACCAGTAATTGTTTCCGATGCACATCTGGAGGCATTCTGTAATCTGTGGACATTCAGAGTGTTGATGAAACATGGAAATTGCATGAGGAATAAATAAAACAATCACCATACGGGCTTTTCTCCATGGGAGAATTGTCTCAAACTGTCTACGTTTTAATCGTTCCCTGGAAGACCAGTAGTAGTTTCCGAAGAACTTCTGCAGGCTTTCTGTAATCTGTGAACCTTCAGAGTGTTGATGAAATAAAGAAAATGCATTTGCTTTTAATACAACACTCACCATGCAGACTTTTCTACATGGGATTAATGTCTCAAAGTGTCTACGATTCGATCGATTCCTGGGAGACCAGTAGAAGTATCCGAAGCACATCTGGAGGCATTCTGTAATCTGTGGACCTCCAGAGTGTTGATGAAACACAGAAATTGCATAGGGATTGAATACAACAGGCACCATGCAGACTTTCCTCCGTGGGAGTAATGTTTCAAATTGTCTAAGATTTGATCGATTCTTGGAAGACCAGTAGTAGAATAGGAAGAACACCTGGAGGCATTCTGTAATCTGTAGGCCTTCAAAGTGTTGATGAAACACAGAAACTGCATCGGGATTGATCAGAGCAGGTACCATTGCGACTTTTCTCCATGGGAGTAATGTCTCAAACTGTCTACGGTTTGACCGTTTCCTAGGAGTCCAGTAGTAGTATACGAAGGACATCTGGAGGCATTCTGTAATCTGTGGACATTCCGAGAGTTGATGAATCACAGAAATTGCTTCGGGATTAAATACAACATACAACAGGCACCATGCTGACTTTTATCCATGGGAGTAAAGTCTCAAACTGTCTACGTTTTGATCGATTCCTGCAGGAACAGTAGTAGTATCAGAAGCACATCTGGAATCATTCTGTAAACTGTGGACATTCGGAGAGTTGATGAAACACAGAAATTGCATCGGGAGTAAATACAACATACAACAGGCTCCATGCTGACTTTTATCCATGGGAGTAATGTCTCAAACTCTCCACGCTTTGATCGATTCCTGGAAGACCAGTAGTTTTTTACGAAGCACGTCTGGAAGCATTCTGTAATCTGTGGACCTTCAGAGTGTCGATGAAACACAGAAAATGCATCGGGACTGAATACAACAGGCCTCATTCGGACATTTCTCAATGATATTAATGTCTCAAACTGTCTACGTTCTGATCGATTTCTGGAAGACCAGTAGTAGTTTCCAAAGCACATCTGGACTCATACTGTAATCTGTGGACCTTCAGATTGTTGATGAAACAAAGATATTGCATCTGGATCGAATACAACAGGCCCCATGTGTACTTTTCTCCATGGGAGTAATGTCTAAAACCGTCTACGCTTTGATCGTTCCTGGAGGACCAGTAGTTGTTTCCGAAGCACATCTGGAGGCATTCTGTTATCTTTGTACCTTCAGAGTGTTGACGAAACACAGAAATTGCATCGGGATTGAATAAAACACTCACATTGCGGACTTTTCTCAATGGGCGGAATATGTCAAACTGTCTACTTTTTGATCGATTTCTGGAAGACCAGTAGTAGTTTCTCAAGCACATCTGGCGGCATTCTGTAGTCCTTGGACCTTCAGCGTGTTTATGAAACACAGAAATAGCATCGGGATTGAATACAACAGGCACCATGCGGTCTTTTCTGCATGGGAGAAGTGTCTCAAACTGTCTACGTTTTGATCGATTTCTAGAAGACCAAGGGCACTTTCCGAAACACATCTCGAGGCATTCTGTAATCAGTGGATCATCCGAGTGTTGATGAAACACAGATATTGCACCGGGATTGAATACAACGGGCACCATGCGGACTTTTCTCCATGGGAATAATGTCTCAAGCTGTCTACGCTTTGATCGTTCTCTGAAAAGACCAGTAGTAGTTTCCGAAGCACATCTGTAAGCATTCTGTAATCTGTGGACTTTCAGAGTGTTGATGAAACAAAGAAATTACATCGGAATTGAATACAACAGGCACCATACGGACTTTTTTCCATGGGAGTTTTGTCTCAAACTGTCTACGCTTTGATCGTTACCTGGAAGACCAGTTTCAGTTTCCGAAGCACATCTGTATCCATTCTTTAATCTGTGGACTTTGAGAGTGTTGATGAAACACAGAAATTGCATCGGCATCGAATACAACAGGCACTGTGTGGACTTTTCTCAATGGTAGTAATGTCTCAAACTGTCTACGTTTTGATCGATTCCTGGTAGACCAGTAGTAGTTTACAAAGCACATCTCGAGGCATTCTGTAATATGTCGACCTGCAGAGTGTAGATGAAACACAGAAATTGCATCGGGATTGAATACAATAGGCACCATGCGGACTTTTCTCCATGGGAGTCATGTCTCAAATTATCTACGCTTTCATCGATTCCTGGAAGACCAGTAGCTTTTTACGAAGCACATCTGGAGGCATTCTGTAATCTGTGGATCATCAGAGTGTTGATGAAACACAAAAATTTCATCGGGATTGAATACAACAGGCACCATGCGGATTTTTCTCCATGGGAGTAATGTCTCAAATTGTCTACGCTTTGATCGATTCCTGAAAGACCAGTAGTTTTGTACGAAGCACATCTTTGAGGCATTCCGTAATCTGTGGTCCTTCTTAGTGTCGATGAAACACAGAAAATGCATCGGGTTTGAATACAACAGACACAATGCGGAATTTTCTCCATGGGAGTTATGTCTCAAACTGTCTACGCTTTGATCGTTCCCTTGAAGACCAGTAGCAGTTTCCGAAGCATATCTGGAGGCATTCTCTAATCTGTGGACCTACAGATTGTTGACGAAACACAGAAATTGCATCTCGATCGAATACAACAGGCACCATGTGTACTTCTCTCCATGGGAGCAATGTCTAGAACTGTATACGCTTTGATCGTTCCTGTAGGACCAGATGTAGTTTCCGAAGCAAATCTGGAGGCAATCTGTCATCTGTGGACTTTCAGAGTGTTGATGAAACACAGAAATTCCATGGGGATTGAATACAACAGGCACCATGCAGACTTTACTCCGTGGGAGTAATGTTTCAAATTGTCTAAGATTTGATCGATTCTTGGAAGACCAGTAGTAGAATAGGAAGCACATCTGGAGGCATTCTGTAATCAGTAGGCCTTCAAAGTGTTGATGAAACACAGAAACTGCATCGGGATTGATCAGAGCAGGTACCATGGCGACTTTTCTCCATGGGAGTAATGTCTCAAACTGTCTACGGTTTGACCGTTTCCTGGGAGTCCAGTAGTAGTATACGAAGGACATCTGAAAGCATTCTGTAATCTGTGGACATTCCGAGTGTTGATGAAACACAGAAATTGCTTCGGGATTAAATACAACATACAACAGGCACCATGCTGACTTTTATCCATGGGAGTAATGTCTCAAACTCTCTACGCTTTGATCGATTCCTGGAAGACCAGTAGTAGTATCCAAAGCACATCAGCAGGCATTCTGTTACTCGTGGACCTTCCGAGTGTTGATGAAACACAGAAATTACAACGGGATTAAATACAAGAGGCACCATGCCGACTTGTCTAATGGGAGGAATGACTCAAAATGTCTACGATTTGATCAATTCCTGGGAGACCAGTAGAAGTATCCGAAGCACATCTGGAGGCATTCTGTAATCTGTGCACCTTCAGAGTGTTGATGAAACACAGAAAATGCACCGTGATTGAATACAACATGAGCCTTGCGGAATTTTCTCCATGTGAGGATTGTTTCAAACTGTCTACGCTTTGATCGTTCCCTGGAAGCCAGTAGTAGTTCCCGAAGCACATCTGGAGGTATTCTGTAATCTGTCGACTTTCAGTGTGTTGATGAAACACAGAAATTGCATCGGGATTGAATACAACAGGCACCATGCGGTCTTTTTTCCATGGGAGTAATGTCTGAAACTGTATACATTTTGATCGATTTTTGGAAGACCAATAGTTTCCGAAGCACATCTGGAATTATTCTGTAATCTGTGGACCTTCAGATAGTTGACGAAATACAGAAATTGCATCGGCAATTAATATAACAGGCCTTATTCGGACATTTCTCCATGATATTAATATCTCAAACTGTCTACGTTCTGATCGATTTCTGGAAGACCAGTAGTAGTTTTCGAAGAACATCTGGATGAATTCTGTAATATGTGTACCTTCAGAGTGTTGATGAAACATAGAAATGACATCGGGATTGAATACAACATGCACCATGCGGACTTTTCTCCATGGGAGTAATGTGTCAATCTGTCTACGTTTTGATCGATTTCTAGAAGACCAGTAGTAGTTTCCGAAGCACATCTGGAGGTATTCTGTAATCTGTTGACTTTCAGTGTGTTGATGAAACACAGAAATTGCATCGAGATTGAATACAACAGGATCCATGTTGCCTTTTTTCCATGGGAGTAATGTCTCAAACTGTATACATTTTGATCTATTTTTGGAAGACCAGTAGTAGTTTCCGAAGCACATCCGGAGGCATTCTGTAATCTGTCTACCTTCAGATTGTGGATGAAACACAGAAATTGCATCAGGATTGAATACAGCATGCAACCTTGCGGACTTTTCTCCATGGGAGTAATGTCTCAAAATCTCTACGCTTTGATCGTTCCCTGGAAGCCCAGTCGTAGTTTCCGAAGCACATCTGGAGGCTTTCTGTAATCTGTTTACCATCAGAGTGTTGATGAAACACAGAAATTGCATCGGCATCGAATACAACAGACATCATGTGGACTTTTCTCAATGTTAGTAGTGTCTCGAACTTTCTACGTTTTGATCGATTCTTGGTAGACCAGTAGTAGTTTACTAAGCACATCTCGAGGCATTATGTAATCTGTGGACTTTCAGAGTGTTGATAAAATCCAGAAATTGCATCGGGATTGAATACAACAGATACCATCCGGACTTTTCTCCATGGGAGTAATGTCTCAAATTGTCTACAATTTGATCGATTCCTGGAAGACCAGTAGTTTTTTACGAAGCACATCTGGAAGCATTCTGAAATCTGTGTACCATCAGAGTGTTGATGAAACACAGAAATTACATCGGGATTGAATACAACATGCACCATTCGGACTTTTCTCCATGGGAGTAATGTGTCAATCTGTCTACGTTTTGACCGATTTCTGGAAGAACAGTAGTAGTTTCTGAAGCACATGTGGAGGCATTCTGTAATCTGTGGACCTTCAGATTGTTGATGAAACACAGAAATTGCATCAGGATTGAATACAGCATGCAACCTTGCGGACTTATCTCCATGGGAGTAATGTCTCAAAATCTCTACGCTTTGATCGTTCCCTGGAAGCCCAGTCGTAGTTTCCGAAGCACATCTGGAGGCTTTCTGTAATTTGTCCACCGTCAGAGAGTTGATGAAATACAAAAATGGCATTGGAATTGAATACAACAGGCACCATGCGGACTTTTATCCATGGCAGAGTTGCTTCAAACTGCCTACGCCTTGATCGATTCCTGGAAGACCAGTAGTCGTTTTCGAAGCCCATGTGGAAGCATTCTGTAATCTGTGGACCTTCAGAGTGTTGATAAAACACAGATATTGCATCCGGATTGAATACAACAGGCACCATACGAACTTTTCTCCATGGGAGTTTTGTCTCAAACTGTCTACGCTTTGATCGTTACCTGGAAGACCAGTAGTAGTTTCCGAAGCACATCTGGAGGCATTCTGTAATCTGTCAACCGTCAGAGTGTTAACGAAACACAGAAATTATATCAGGATTGAATATAACAGGCACCATGTGGACTTTTCTCAATCTTAGTAATATCTCATACTGTATACGCTTTGATAATTCCATGGAAGACCAGTAGTAGATTCCGAAGCACATCTGGAGGCATTCTGTAATCTGTGGACCTTCAGAGTGTTGATGAAAAACAGAAATTGCACCGGGATTGAATACAACAGGCACCTTGCGGACTTTTCTCCACGGGAATAATGTCTCAAGCTGTCTACGCTTTGATCGTTCCCTGAAAGACCAGTAGTAGTTTCCGAAGCACATCTGTAGCCATTCTGTAATCTTTGGACTTTCAGAGTGTTGATGAAACATAGAAATTGCATCGCGATTGAATACAACAGGCACTATGCAGTCTTTTCTCCATGGGAATAATATCTCAAACTGTCTACGTTTTGATCGATTACTGGAAGACCAGTAGTAGTTTCCAAAGCACATCTGGAGGCATACTGTAATCTGTGGACCATCACATTGTTGATGAAACACAGAAATTGCATCTGGATCGAATACAACAGGCCCCATTTGTACTTTTCTCCAGGGGAGTAATGTCTAAAACTGTCTACGCTTTGATCGTTCCTGGAGAACCAGTAGTTGTTTCCGAAGCACATCTGGAGGCATTCTGTTATCTTTGTAAATTCAGAGTATTGATGAAACGTAGAAATTGCATCGGGATTGAATATAACATCCACATTGCGGACTTTTCTCAATGGGCGTAATGTGTCAAACTGTCTACTTTTTGATCGATTCCTGGTAGACCAGTAGTAGTTTACTAAGCACATCTCGAGGCATTATGTAATCTGTGGACTTTAAGAGTGTTGATAAAACACAGAAATTGCATCGGGATTGAATACAACAGGGACCATCCGGACTTTTCTCCATGGGAGTAGTGTCTCAAATTGTCTACGCTTTGATCGATTCCTGGAAGACCAGTAGTAGCTTCTGAAGCACATCTGGAGGCATTCTGTAGTCGGGGACCTTCAGCGTGTTTATGAAACACAGAAATAGCATCAGGATTGAATACAACAGGCACCATGCGGTCTTTTCTCCATGGGAGAAATGTCTCAAACAGTCTCGCTTTGATCGATTTCTAGAAGACCAAGGGTACTTCCCGAATTACATTTCGAGGCATTCTTTAATCTGTGGATCTTCAGTGTGTTGATGAAACACAGAAATTGCACCGGCATTGAATACAACAGGCACCGTGGGGACTATTCTCCATGGGAATAATGTCTCAAGCTGCTACGCTTTGACGTTCCCTGAAAGACCAGTAGTAGTTTCCGAAGCACATCTGTAGGCATTCTGTAATCCGTGGACTTTCAGATTGTTGATGAAACACAGAAATTGCATCGGGATTGATTACAACAGGCACCATATGGACTTTTCTCCATGGGAGTTTTGTCCCAAACTGTCTACGCTTTGATCGTTACCTGGAAGACCAGTTGTAGTTTCCGATGCACATCTGTATCCATTCTGTAATCTGTGGACTATCAGAGTGTTGATGAAACACCGAAATTGCATCGGCATCGAATACAACAGGCACTGTGTGGACTTTTCTCAATAATAGTAATGTCTCGAAATGTCTACGTATTTGATCGATTCCTGGTAGTCCAGTAGCAGTTTCCTAAGCACATCCCGAGGTATTCTGTAATATGTGGACCTGCAGAGTGTTGATGAAACACAGAAATCCCATGGGGATTGAATACAACAGGCACCATGCAGACTTTTCTCCGTGGGAGTAATGTTTCAAATTGTCTAAGATTTGATCGATTCTTGGAAGACCAGTAGTAGAATAGGAAGCACATCTGGAGGCATTCTGTAATCCGTAGGCCTTCAAGGTGATGATGAAACACAGAAACTGCATCGGGATTGATCAGAGCAGGTACCATGGCGACTTTTCTCCATAGGAGTAATGTCTCAAACTGTCTACGGTTTGACCGTTTCCTGGGAGTCCAGTAGTAGTATACGAAGGACATCTGGAGGCATTCTGTAATCTGTGGACATTCCGAGAGTTGGTGAAACACAGAAATTGCTTCGGGATTAAATACAACATACAACAGGCACCATGCTGACTTTTATCCATGGGAGTAATGTCTCAAACTCTCTGCTTTGATCGATTCCTGGAAGACCAGTAGTAGTATCCAAAGCACATCAGCAGGCATTCTGTAACTCGTGGACCTTCTGAGTGTTGATGAAACACAGAAATTACATCGGGATTAAATACAAGAGGCACCATGCCGACTTGTCTAATGAGAGGAATGACTCAAAATGTCTACGTTCTGATCGATTTCTGGAAGACCAGTACTAGTTCCGAAGAACATCTGGAGGCATTCTGTAATATGTGTACCTTCAGAGTGTTGATGAAACACAGAAATTGCATCGGGATTGAATACAACATGCACCATGCGGACTTTTCTCCATGGGAGTGATGTGTCAATCTGTCATCTTTTTCATCGATATCTGGAAGACCAGTAGTAGTTCCGAAGAACACCTGGAGGCATTCTGCAATCTGTGGACCTTCAGATTGTGGATGAAACACAGAAATTGCATCACGATTGAATACAGCATGCAACCTTGCGGACTTTTCTCCATGGGAGTAATGTCTCAAAATCTCTACGCTTTGATCGTTCCCTGGAAGCCCAGTCGTAGTCTCCGAAGCACATCTGGAGGCTTTCTGTAATCTGTTTACCATCAGAGTGTTGATGAAACACAGAAATTGCTTCGGCATCGAATATAACAGGTATCATGTGGACTTTTCTCAATGGTAGTAATCTCTCGAACTTTCTACGTTTTGATCGATTCCTGGTAGACCAGTAGTAGTTTACTAAGCACATCTCGAGGCATTATGTAATCTGTGGACTTTCAGAGTGTTGATAAAACACAGAAATTGCATCGGGATTGAATACAACAGGGACCATCCGGACTTTTCTCCATTGGAGTAATGTCTCAAATTGTCTACAATTTGATCGACTCCTGGAAGACCAGTAGTTTTTTACGAAGCACATCTGGAGGCATTCTGTAATCTGTGGACCTTCAGAGTGTTGATAAAACACAGATATTGCATCCGGATTGAATACAACAGGCACCATACGGACTTTTCTCCATGGGAGTTTTGTCTCAAACTGTCTACGCTTTGATCGTTAACTGGAAGACCAGTAGTAGTTTCCAAAGCACATCTGGAGGCATTCTGTAATCTGTTACCCGTCAGAGTGTTGACGAAACACAGAAATTTTATCAGGATTGAATACAACAGGCACCATGTGGACTTTTCTCAATCTTAGTAATATCTCATACTGTATACGCTTTGATCGTTCCCTGAAAGACCAGTAGTAGTTTCCGAAGCACATCTGTAGGCATTCTGTAATCTTTTTACTTTCAGAGTGTTGATGAAACATAGAAATTGCATCGCGATTGAATACAACAGGCACTATGCAGTCTTTTCTCCATGGGAATAATATCTCAAACTGTCTACGTTTTGATCGATTACTGGAAGACCAGTAGTAGTTTCCAAAGCACATCTGGAGGCATACTGTAATCTGTGGACCATCACATTGTTGATGAAACACAGAAATTGCATCTGGATCGAATACAACAGGCCCCATTTGTACTTTTCTCCAGGGGAGTAATGTCTAAAACTGTCTACGCTTTCATCGTTCCTGGAGAACCAGTAGTTGTTTCCGAAGCACATCTGGAGGCATTCTGTTATCTTTGTAAATTCAGAGTATTGATGAAACGTAGAAATTGCATCGGGATTGAATACAACATCCACATTGCGGACTTTTCTCAATGGGCGTAATGTGTCAAACTGTCTACTTTTTGATCGATTCCTGGTAGACCAGTAGTAGTTTACTAAGCACATCTCGAGGCATTATGTAATCTGTGGACTTTCAGAGTGTTGATAAAACACAGAAATTGCATCGGGATTGAATACAACAGGGACCATCCGGACTTTTCTCCATGGGAGTAGTGTCTCAAATTGTCTACGCTTTGATCGATTCCTGGAAGACCAGTAGTAGCTTCTGAAGCACATCTGGAGGCATTCTGTAGTCGGGGACCTTCAGCGTGTTTATGAAACACAGAAATAGCATCAGGATTGAATACAACAGGCACCATGCGGTCTTTTCTCCATTTGAAAAATGTCTCAAACAGTCTCGCTTTGATCGATTTCTAGAAGTCCAAGGGTACTTCCCGAAGCACATCTCGAGGCATTCTGTAATCTGTGGATCTTCAGAGTGTTAATGAAACACAGAAATTGCACCGGCATTGAATACAACAGGCACCATGGGGTCTTTTCTCCATGTGAATAATGTCTCAAGCTGTCTACGCTTTGATCGTTTCCCTGAAAGACCAGAAGTAGTTTCCGAAGCACATCTGTAGGCATTCTGTAATCCGTGGACTTTCAGAGTGTTGATGAAACACAGAAATTGCATCGGGATTGATTACAACAGGCACCATACGGACTTTTCTCCATGGGAGTTTTGTCTCAAACTGTCTACGTTTTGATCGTTTCCTGGAAGATCAGTTGTAGTTTCCGAAGCACATCTGTATCCATTCTGTAATCTGTGGACTTTCAGAGTGTTGATAAAACACAGAAATTGCATCGGGATTGAATACAACAGGGACCATCCGGACTTTTCTCCATGGGAGTAGTGTCTCAAATTGTGTACGCTATGATCGATTCCTGGAAGACCAGTAGTAGCTTCTGAAGCACATCTGGAGGCATTCTGTAGTCGGGGACCTTCAGCGTGTTTATGAAACACAGAAATAGCATCAGGATTGAATACAACAGGCACCATGTGGTCTTTTCTCCATGTGAATAATGTCTCAAGCTGTCTACGCTTTGATCGTTTCCCTGAAAGACCAGAAGTAGTTTCCTAAGCACATCCATAGGTATTCTGTAATATGTGGACCTGCAGAGTGTTGATGAAACAGAGAAATTGCATCGGGATTGAATACAACAGGCACCATGCGGACTTCTCTCCATGGGGGTAATGTCTCAAACTGTCTACGCTTTGATCGTTACCTGGAAGACCAGTAGTAGTTTCCGAAGCACATCTGGAGGCATTCTGTAATCTGTGGACTTTCAGTGTGTTGATGAAACACAGATATTGCATCGGGATTGAATACAACAGGCATCATTCGGACATTTCTCCATGATATTAATGTCTCAAACTGTCTACGTTCTGATCGATTTCTAGTAGTTTCCGAAGAACATCTGGAGGCATTCTGTAGTATGTGTACCTTCAGAGTGTTGATGAAAAACAGAAATTACATCGGGATTGAATACAACATGCACCATGCGGACTTTTCTCCATGGGAGTAATGTGTCAATCTGTCTACGTTTTGACCGATTTCTGGAAGAACAGTAGTAGTTTCCGAAACACATGTGGAGGCATTCTGTAATCTGTGTACCTTCAGATTGTTGATGAAACATAGAAATTGCATCAGGATTGAATACGGCATGCAACGTTGCGGACTTTTCTCCATGGGAGTAATGTCTCAAAATCTCTACGCTTTGATCCTTTCCCTGGAAGCCCAGTCGTAGTTTCCGAAGCACATCTGGAGGCTTTCTGTAATTTGTCCACCGTCAGAGTGTTGATGAAATACAAAAATGGCATTGGAATTGAATACAACAATCACCATGCGGACTTTTATCCATGGCAGAGTTGCTTCAAACTGCCTACGCCTTGATCGATTCTTGGAAGACCAGTAGTCATTTTCGAAGCCCATGTGGAAGCATTCTGTAATCTGTGGACCTTCAGAGTGTTGATAAAACACAGATATTGCATCCGGATTGAATACAACAGGCTCCATACGGACTTTTCTCCATGGGAGTTTTGTCTCAAACTGTCTACGCTTTGATCGTCACCTGGAAGACCAGTAGTAGTTTCCGAAGCACATCTGGAGGCATCCTGTAATCTGTTACCCGTCAGAGTGTTGACGAAACACAGAAATTATATCAGGATTGAATACAACAGGCACCATGTGGAATTTTCTCAATCTTAGTAATATCTCATACTGTATACGCTTTGATCATTCCCTGGAAGACCAGTAGTAGATTCCGAAGCACATCTGGAGGCATTCTGTAATCCGTGGACCTTCAGAGTGTTGATGAAAAACAGAAATTGCATCGGGATTGAATACAACAGGCATCATTCGCACATTTGTCCATGATATTAGTGTCTCAAACTGTCTACGTTCTGATCGATTTCTGGAAGACCGTTAGTAGTTTTCGAAGAACATCTGGAGTCATTCTGTAATATGTGTACCTTCAGAGTGTTGATGAAACACAGAAATGACATCGGGATTGAATACAACATGCACCATGCGGACTTTTCTCCATGGGAGTAATGTGTCAATCTGTCTACGTTTTGATCGATTTCTGGAAGACCAGTAGTAGTTTCCGAAGCGCATCTGGAGGCCTTCTGTAATCTGTGGACCTTCAGATTGTTGATGAAACACAGAAATTGCATCAGGATTGAATACAGCATGCAACCTGGCGGACTTTTCTCCATGGGAGTAATGTCTCAAATTGTCTACGCTTTGATCGATTCCTGGAAGACCAGTAGTTTTTTACGAAGCACGTCTGGAGGCATTCTGTAATCTGTGGACCTTCAGAGTGTCGATGCAACACAGAAAATGCATCGGGACTAAATACAACATTCACCATGCGGAATTTTCTCCATGGGAGTAATGTCTCAAAGTGTCTACGATTTGAACGTTCACTGGAAGACCAGTAGTAGTTTTCGAAGCACATCTCGAGGCATTCTGTAATCTGACGACCTTAAGAGTGTTGATGAATAACAGAAATTGCATCCGGATTGAATACAACAGGCACCATGCGGACTTTTCTCCATGGGAGTTTTGTCTCAAACTGTCTACGCTTTGATCGTTACCTGGAAGACCAGTAGTAGTTTCCGAAGCACATCTGTATGCACTCTATAATCTGTCTACCTTCAGAGTGTTGACGAAACACATTACTTGAATCGGGATCGATAACAACAATCAACATGCGGACTTTTCTCCATGAGAGTAATGTCTTAAAGTGTCTAAGATTTGATTGTTCACTGGAAGACCAGTAGTAGTTTCCGAAGCACAACTGGTGGCATTCTGTAACCTGTGAAGTTTCAGAGTGTTGATGAAACATAGAAATTGTATCAAGATTGAATACAACAGGCACCATAGGGACCCTTCTCCATGGGAGTAATGTCTCAAACTGTCTACGATTTGATCGTTCCCTTGAAGACCAGTAGTAGTTTCCGAAGCACATCTGGAAGCATTCTATAATCTGTCTACATTCAGAGTGTTGACGAAACACATTACTTGCATCGGGATCGATAACAACAATCAAAATGCGTACTTTTCTCCATGAGAGTAATGTCTTAAAGTGTCTAAGATTTGTTTGTTCACTGGAAGACCAGTAGTAGTTTCCGAAGCACAACTGGTGGCATTCTGTAATATGTGAAGTTTCAGAGTGTTGATGAAACATAGAAATTGTATCAATATTGAATACAACAGGCACCATAGGGACTTTTCTCCATGGGAGTAATGTCACAAACTGTCTGCGCTTTGATCGTTCCCTGGAAGACGAGTAGCAGTTTCCGAAGCACATCTGTATTCATTCTGTAATCTGTTTACCATCAGAGTGTTGATGAAACACAGAAAATGCACCGGGATTGAATACAACATCCACCTTGCGGAATTTTCTCCATGTGAGTAATGTCTCAAACTGTCCATGCTTTGATCATTCCTTGGAAGACCAGTTGCAGTTTCCGAAGCACATCCGGAGGCATTCTGTAACCTGTCTACCGTCAGAGTGTTGATGAAATACAGAAATTTCATCGGGATCGAATACAACAGGCACCATGTTGACTTTTCTAAATGGTAGTAATGTCTCAAACTATATACGCTTTGATCATTCCCTATAAGATCAGTAGTAGTTTCCGAAGCACATCTGGAGGCATTCTGTAATATGTGGACCTTCAGAGTGTTGATGAAACACAGAAATTGCATCGGGATTGATTACAACAGGCACCATGCGTACTTTTCTGCAGGGGAGTAATGTCTCAAATTGTTTACGTTTTGATCGATTCCTCGTAGACCAGTAGCAGTTTCCGAAGCACATCTGTAGGCATTCTGTAATCTGTTTACCATCAGAGTGTTGATAAAGCACAGAAATTGCATCGGGATTGAATACAACAGGCACCAGGCGTACTTTTCTGCATGGGAGTAATGTCTTAAACTGTGTACGCTTTGATCGATTCTTCGAAGACCAGTAGTAGTTTCCGAAGCACACCTGGAGGCATTCTGTAATCTGTGGACCTTCAGAGTGTTGATGGAACACAGGAAATGCACCGGGATTGAATACAACAGGGACTTTTCTCCATTGGAAAATTGTCTTAAACTGACTACGTTCTGATCGATTTCTGGAAGACCAGTAGTAGTTTCCGAAGCACATCTCGAGGCATTCTGTAATCTGTGTACCATCGGAGTGTTGATGAAGCACAGAAGTAGCATCCGGATTGAATACAACAGGCACCATGCGGTCTTTTCTCCATGGGAGAAATGTCTCAAACAGTCTACGTTTTGATCGATTTCTAGAAGACCGAGGGTACATTCCGAAGCACATCTAAAGGTATTCTGTAATCTGTGGATCTTCAGAGTGTTGATGAAACACAGAAATTGCATCGGGATTGAATACAACAGGCTCCATGAAGTCTTTTCTCCATGGGAGAAATGTCTCAAACAGTATACGGTTTGAACGATTTCTAGAAGACCAAGGGTACTTTGCGAAGCACATCTCGAGGCATTCTATAATCTGTGGATCTTCAGAGTGTTGATGAAACACAATAATTGCACCGGGATTGAATACAACAAGCACCATGCGGACTTTTCTCCATGTGAATAATGTCTTAAGTGGTCTACCTTTTGATCTTTCCCTGAAATACCGGTAGTAGTTACCGAAGCTCATCTGTAGGCACTCTGTAATCTGTGGACTTTCAGAGTATTGATTTAACACAGAAATTGCATCGGGACTGAATACAACAGGCACCATACGGACTTTTCTCCATGGGAGTTTTGTCTCAAACTGTCTACGCTTTGATCGTTACCTGGAAGTCCAGTTGTAGTTTCCGAAGCACATCTGTATCCATTCTGTAATCTGTGGACTTTCAGAGTGTTGATGAAACACAGAAATTGCATCGGCATCGAATACAACAGGCACTGTGTGGACTTTTGTCAATGGTAGTAATGTCTCGAACTGTCTACGTTTTGATCGATTCCTGGTAGACCAGTAGAAGTTTACTAAGCACATCTCGAGGCATTCTGTAATATGTCGACCTGCAGGGTGTTGATGAAATAGAGAAATTGCATCGGGATTGAATACAACAGGCACCATGCGGACTTTTCTCCATGGGAGTAATGTCTCAAATTGTCTATGGTTTGATCGTTTCCTGGGAGTACAGTAGTAGTATCCGAAGCACATCTGGAGGCATTCTGTATTCTGTGGACCTTCAGGGTGTTGATGAAACACAGATATTGCATCGAGATTGAGAACAACAGTCATCATGCCGACATTTCTCCAGGGGAATAATGTCTCAAACTGCCTACGTTTTGATCGACTCCTTGAAGAACAGTACTAGTATCCGAAGCACATCTGGAGACCTTCGGTAATCTGTTTACCTTCAGATTGTTGATGAAACCAAGAAATTGCATCGGGATAGATCACAACTGGCACTAAGCCGACGTTTCTCCATAGGAGTAAGGTCTCAAACTTTCTACGCTTTGATCGATTCCTGGGAGACAAGTAGTAGTATCCGAAGCACATCTGGAAGCATTCTGTAGTCTGTGGAACTTCAGAATGTTGATGAAACACAGAAATTGCATCGGGATTGATTAGAACAGGCACCATGCCGACTTCTCTCCATGGTAGTAATGTCTCTAAATATCTACGCTTTGATCGATTCCTGGGAGACCAGAAGAAGTATCCGATGCACATCAGAAGGCATTCTGTAATCTGTAAACTATCAGAGTATGGATGAAACACATTAACTGCATCGGGATTGATCACAACAGGTACTATGACGACTTTTCTCCATGAGAATAATGTCTCAAACTGTCCACGCTTTGATCGACTCCCGGAAGACCTGTACTAGTATCCGATGCACATCTGGAGTCATTCTGTAATCTGTGATCCGTCAGAGTGTTGATGAAACACAGAAATTTCATCGAGATTGAATACAACAGGCACTATGCCAACTTTTCTCCGTGATAGTAATGTCTCAAACTTTCTACGCTCTGATCGATTCCTGGAAGCCCAGTACAAGCATCAGACGCACATCTGGAGGCATTCTGCAGTCTGTGGACATTCCGAGAGTTGATGAAACACAGAAATTCCATCGGGATTGAATACAACACACACCATGCAACTTGTCTCCATGTGAGTAATGTCTCAAACTGTCTATGGTTTGATCGATTCCTGGAAGTACAGTAGTAGTATCCGAAGCACATCTAGAGGCATTCTGTATTCTGTGGACCTTCAGAGTGTTGATGAAACACAGTTATTGCATCGGGATTGAGAACAACAGGCATCATGCCAACATTTCTCCATGGGAATAATGTCTCAAACTGTCTATGTTTTGATCGATTCCTGGAAGAACAGTAGTTGTATCCGAAGCACATCTGGAGGCATTCTGTTATCTGTTGACCTTCAGATTGTTGAGGAAACAAAGCAATTGCTTCGGGATTGAACACAACAGGCACTAGGCCAACTTTTCTCCATAGGAGTAAGGTTTCAAACTTTCTACGCTTTGATCGATTCCTGGGAGACATGTAGTAGTATCCGAAGCACATCTAGAAGCATTCTGTGATCTGTGGATCTTCAGAGGGTTGATGAAACACTGAAATTGCATCGGCATTGATTAGAACAGTCACCATGCCGACTTTTCTCCATGGAAGAAATTTCTCTAACTGTCTAAGTTTTGATTGATTCGTGGGAGACCAGTATAAGTATCCGAAGCACATCTGGAGGCATTCTGTAATCTGTGATCAGTCGTAGTGTTGATTGGGATTGAATACAACAGGCACCGTGCCGACTTTTCTCCATAGGAGTAAGGTCTCAAACTTTCAACGACTTGATCGATTCCTGGGAGACCAGTAGTAGAATCCGAAGCACATCTGGAAGCATTCTGTAATCTGTGGACCTTCCGATTGTTGATTAAATACAGAAATTGCATCGGCAATTAATATAACAGGCACCATGCGGCCTTTTTTTCCATGCGAGTAATGTCTCAAACTGTCTTCGCTTTGATCGTTCCCGGGAAGACCAGTAGTAGTTTCCGAAGTACATCTCGAGGTATTCTGTAATCTGTAGACCTTCACATTGTTGATGAAACACAGAAATTGCATCGGGGTTGAATACAACAAGCACCATTCGGACTTGTCTCCATGGGAGTAATGTCTCAAACTGTCTCAGCTTTGATCGATCCCTGGCCGACCAGTAGTAGTTCCCGAAGCACATCTGGTGGCATTCTGCAATCTGTCAACTTTCAGAGTGTCGATGAAACACAGAAAATGCATCGGGACTGAATACAACAGGCACCATACGGACTTTTCTCCATAGGAGTTTTTTCCTAAACTGTCTACGCTTTGATCATTACCTGGAAGACTAGTAGTAGTTTCCGAAGCACTCTGGAGGCATTCTGTAATCTGTCAACCGTCAGAGTGTTGATGAAATACAGAAAATGCATCAGCTTTATATACAACAATCACCATGCGGAGATTTCTTCGTGGGAGTAATGTCTCAAAGTGTCTACACTTTGATCGATTCCTGGAAGACCAGTAGTTTTTTACGAAGCACTTCTTGAGGCATTCTGTAATTTGTCTACTGTCAGAGTGTTGATGAAATACAAAAATGGCATCGGAATTGAATACAACAGGCACCATGCGGTCTTTTATCCATGGCACAGTAGCTTCAAACTGCCTACGCTTTGATCGATTCCTGGAAGACCAGTAGTAGTTTTCGAAGCCCATGTGGAAGCATTCTGTAATCTGTGGACCTTCAGACAGTTGATAAAACACAGATATTGCATCCGGATTGAATACAACAGGCACCATACGGACTTTTCTCCATAGGAGTTTTTTCTCAAACTGTCTACGCTTTGATCATTACCTGGAAGACTAGTAGTAGTTTCCGAAGCACTCTGGAGGCATTCTGTAATCTGTCAACCGTCAGAGTGTTGATGAAACACAGAAATTTCATCGGGATCAAATACAACAGGCACCATGTGGACTTTTCTCAATCTTAGTAATATCTGAAACTGTATAAGCTTTGATCATTCCCTGAAAGACCAGTAGTAGTTTCCGAAGCACATCTGGAGGCATTCTGTAATCTGTGGACCTTCAGAGTGTTGATGAAACACATGAATTGCACCGGGATTGAATACAACAGGCACCATGCGGACTTTTCTCCATTGGAATAATGTCTCAAGCTGTCTACGCTTTGATCGTTCCCTGAAAGACCAGTAGTAGTTTCCGAAGCACATCTGTACTCATTCTGTAATCTGTTGGACTTTCGGAGTGTAGATGAAACATAGAAATTGCATCGGGATTGAATACAACAGGCACTATGCAGACTTTTCTCCATGACAATAATATCTCAAACTGTCTACGTTTTGATCGATTTCTGGTAGACCAGTAGTAGTTTCCAAAGCACATCTGGAGGCATACTGTAATCTATGGACCATCAGATTGTTGATGAAATACAGAAATTGCATCGGGATTGTATACAACAGGCACCATGGGGACTTTTCTCCATGGGTTTAATGTCTCTAATTGTCTACTTTTTGATCGATTCCTGTAAGACCAGTAGTTTTTTGCGAAGCACATCTGGAGCCATTCTGTAATATGTTGACCTTCAGATTGTTGATTAAATACAGAAATTGCATCGGGATTGAATACAACAGGACCAGGCGGACTTTTCTCCATGGGAGTAATGTCTCAAACTGTTTCAGCTTTGATCGTTCCCTGGAAGACCAGTAGTAGTTTCCGAAGCACATATGGAGGCATTCTGCAATTTGTCAACTTTCAGAGTGTTGATGAAATACATAAATTGCATCGGCATTTAATAGAACAGGCACCATGTGGACTTTTCTGCATGGGAGTAGTGCCTCCACCTTTTTACGCTTTGTTCGATTCCTGGAAGACCAGTAGTCGATTCCGAAACACATCTGGAGTCATTCTGTAATATGTGGACCTTCACAGTGTTGATGAAACACAGAAATTGCATCGGGATTGAATACAACAGGACCAGGCGGACTTTTCTCCATGGGAGTAGTGTCTCAAATTGTCTACGCTTTGATCGTTGCCTGGAAGACCAGTAGTAGTTTCCGAAGCACATTTGGTTGTATTCTGTAATCTGTGGACCTTCAGTGTGTTGATGAAACACAGAAATTGCTTCGGGACTGAATATAAGAGGCACGATGCAGACTTTTCTGGATGGGAATAATGCATCAAACTGTCTACGTTTTGATCAATTCCTGGTAGACCAGTAGTATTTTAATAAGGACATATCGAGGCATTCTGTAATCCGTGGACTTTCAGAGTGTTGATGAAACACAGAAATTGCATCGGGATTGAATACAATAGGCAGCATGCGGACATTTCTCCATGGGAGTAATGTCTCAAATCGCCTACGCTTTGATCGATTCCTGCAACCCCGGTAGTTTTTTACGAAGCACATCTGGAGGCATTCTGTAATCTGTGGACCTTCAGAGTGTTGATGAAACACAGAAAATGCACCGAGATTGAATACTACAGGCACCATGCGGAATTTTCTCCATGTGAGTAATGTCTCAAACTGTCTACGCTTTGATCGATGTCTGGAAGACTAGTAGTAGTTTCTGAAGCACATAACGAGGCATTCTCTAATCTGTGGACCTTCAGAGTGTTGATGAAACACAGAATTTGCATCGGGATTGAATACAACTGGAACCATGCGGACTTTTCTCCATGGGAGTAATGTCTTAAACTGTCTACGCTTTTATCAATTTTTGGAAGACCAGTAGTAGTTTCCGAAGCACATCCGGAAGCATGCTGTAATCTGTGGACCATCGGATTGTTCATGAAATACAGAAATTGCATCGGCAATTAATATAACAGGCACCATGAGGACTTTTCTGCATGGGAGTCTCAAACTGTTTCAGCTTTGATCGTTCCCTGGAAGACCAGTAGTAGTTTCCGAAGCATATATGGTGGCATTCTGCAATCTGTCAACCTTCGGAGTGTTGATTTAACACAGAAATTGCATCGGGATGGAATACACAGGCACTTTGTGGACTTTTCTCCATGGGAGATGTCTCAAACCGTCTACGCTTTGATCGTTAACTGGATGACCAGTAGTAGTTTCTGAAGCACATCCGGAGGCATTCTATAATCTGTCGACCTTTAGAGTGTTCTACATCTACATCTACATCCGTACTCCGCAAGCCACCTGACGGTGTGTGGCGGAGGGTACCCTGAGTACCTCTGTCGGTTCTCCCTTCTATTCCAGTCACGTATTGTACGTGGAAAGAAGGATTGTCGGTATGCTTCTGTGTGGGCTCTAATCTCTCTGATTTTATCCTCATGGTCTCTTCGCGAGATATACGTAGGAAGGAGCAATATACTGCTTGACTCTTCGGTGAAGGTATGTTCTCGAAACTTCACCAAAAGCCCGTACCGAGCTACTGAGCGTCTCTCCTGCAGAGTCTTCCACTGGAGTTTATCTATCATCTCCGTAACGCTTTCGCAATTACTAAATGATCCTGTAACGAAGCGCGCTGCTCTCCGTTGGATCTTCTCTATCAGTTCTATCAACCCTACCTGGTGCGGATCCCACACTGCTGAGCAGTATTCAAGCATTGGGCGAACAAGCGTACTGTAACCTACTTCCTTTGTTGTCGGATTGCATTTCCTTAGGATTCTTCCAATGAATCTCAGTCTGGCATCTGCTTTACCGACGATCAACTTTATATGATCATTGAATTTTAAATCACTCCTACTGCGTACTCCCAGATAATTTATGGAATTAACTGCTTCCAGTTGCTGACCTGCTATTTTGTAGCTAAATGATAAGGGACCTATCTTTCTATGTATTCGCATCACATTACACTTCGCTACATTGAGATTCAATTGCCATTCCGTGAACCATGCGTCAATTCGCTGCAGATCCTCCTGCATTTCAGTACAATTTTCCATTGTTGCAACCTCTCGATACACCACAGCATCATATGCAAAAAGCCTCAGTGAACTTCCGATGTCATCCACCAGGTCATTTATGTATATTGTGAATAGCAACGGTCCTATGACACTCCCCTGCGGCACACCTGAAATCACTCTTACTTCGGAGGACTACTCTCCATTTAGAATGACGTGCTGCGTTCTGTTATCTAGGAACTCCTCAATCCAATCACACAATTGATCTGATAGTCCGTATGTGTTGATGAATAACAGAAATTGCATCGGCATTGAATACAACAGGCACCATGCGGACTTTTCTACATGTTAGTAATGTCTCAAACTGTCTAAGATTTGATCGATTTCTGGAAGACCAGTAGTAGTTTCCGAAGCACATCTGGAGAGATTCTCTAATCTGTGGACCTTCAGAGTGTTGATGAAACACAGAAATTGCATCGGGATTCAATACAACAGGCACCGAGCGGATTTTTCTCCATGGGAGTAATGTCTCAAATTGTCAATGCTTTGATCGTTCTGTGGTAGACCAGTAGTAGTTTCAGAAGCACATCATGAGGCATTGTGTAATCTGTATACCGTCAGAGTGTTGATGAAACACAGAAATGGCATCGGCGTCGAATACAACAGGCACCATGTGGACTTTTCTCAATGGTAGTAATGTCTCAAACTGTCTACGATTTGATCGATTCCTGGAAGACCTGTAGTAGTTTCCGAAGAACAACTGGAGGTATTCTGTAATCTGTCTACCTTCAGAGTGTTGACGAAACACATTAATTGCATCAGGATCGAATACAACAATCAACATGCGGACTTTTCCCAATGGGAGTAATGTCTCAAAGTGTCTAAGATTTGATTGTTCACTGGAAGACCAGTAGTAGTATCCGAAGCACAACTGGAGGCATTCTGTAATCTGTGGACATTCAGAGTGTTGATGAAACACTGAAATTGTATCAAGAATGAATACAACAGTCACCATGCTGACTTTTCTCCATGGGAGTAATGTCACAAACTGTCTACGCTTTGATCGATTCCTGGTAGACCAGTAGTAGTTTCCTAAGCACATCTCGAGGCATTCTGTAGTCTGTGGACCTTCAGCGTGTTTATGAAACACAGAAATGGCATCAGGATTGAATACAACAGGCACTATGCGGTCATTACTTAATGGGAGTAATGTCTCAAACTGTCTATGTTTTGATCGATTTCTGGAAGACCAAGTGTAGTTTCCGAAGCACATCTCTAGGCATCCTGTAATCTGTGGACCTTCAGAGTGTTGACCAAACACAGAAATTGCATCGGGATTGAATACAACAGGCACCATACGGACTTTCCTCCATGGGAGTTTTGTCTCAAACTGTCTACGCTTTGATCGTTGCCTGGAAGACCAGTAGTAGTTTCCGAAGCACATCTGAGGCATTCTGTAATCTGTATACCGTCAGAGTATTGATGAAACACAGAAATGGCATAGACGTCGAATACAACAGGCACCATGTGGATTTTTCTCAATGGTAGTAATGTCTCAAACTGTCTACGCTTTGATCGTTCCCTGGAAGACCAGTAGTAGTTTCCGAAGCACATGTGGAGGCATTCGGTTATCTGTGGACCTTCAGAGTGTTGATGAAACACAGAAATTGCTTCGGGATTGAATATAAGAGGCACGATGCAGACCTGTCTGGATGGGAATAATGCCTCAAACTGTCTACGTTTTGATCGATTCCTGGTAGACCAGTAGTATTTTACTAAGGACATCTCGAGGCATTCTGTAATCTGTGGACCTTCAGAGTGTTGATGAATAACAGAAATTGCATCGGGATTGAATAAAACAGGCACCATGCGGACTATTCTACATGTTAGTAATGTCATAAACTGTCTACGCTTTGATCGTATTTTGGATGTCCAGTAGTAGTTTCCGTAGCACGTCTGGAGGCATTCTGTAATCTGTTGACATTCAGAGTGTTGATGAAACAGGGAAATTGCATCGGGATTGAATACAACAGGCATGATGCAGATTTTTCTCCATGGGAGTAATATCTCGAACTCTCTACGCTTTGACCTTTCATTGGAAAACCAGACGTAGATTCCGAAGCACATCTGGAGGCATTCTGTGATCTGTGGACCTTCAGAATGTTGATTTTACAGAGAAAATGCATCGTAATCGAATACAACGGGAACCATGTGGACTTTTCTCCATGGAAGTAATGTCTCAAATTGTCTACGCATTGATCGTTCTGTGGAAGACACAGTTGTAGTTTCCGAAATAAATCTGGAGGAATTCTGTAATCTGTGGTCCATCAGAGTGTTGATGAAACACAAAAATTGCATCGGCATTTAATACAACAGGCACCATGCGGACATTCCTGCATGGGAGTAATGTCTCAAGCTGTCTGCGCTTTGATCGTTTTTTGGATGTCCAGGTCTAGTTTCCGAAGCATATCTGGGGGCATTCTGTAATCTGTGGACCATCAGAATGTTGATGAAATACAGAAATTGCATTAGCATTAAAAAGAACACACACCATTCGGACTTGTCTCCATGTGAATAATGTCTCAAACTGTCTACGTTCTGATCGTTTTCTGGAAGACCAGTAATAGTTTCCGAAGCAAATCTACAGGCACTCTGCAATCTGTTAACCTTCAGAGTGTTGATGAAACACAGAAATTGCATCGGGGTCGAATACACAGGCACCGTGTGGCCTTTTCTCCATGGGAGTAAAGTCTCAAACTGTCCACGCTTTGATCGTTAACTGGAAGACCAGTAGTAGTTTCCGAAGAACATCTGGAGGCATTCTACAATCTGTCGATATTTAGAGTGTTGATGAATCACAGAATTGCATCGGGATTCAATACAACAGCTACCATGCGGACTTTTCTATATGGGAGTAATGTCTCAAACTGTCTATGTTTTGATCCTTCCCTGGGAGTCCAGAAGTAGTTTCCGAAGCACATCTGGAGCCATTCTGTTATGTGTGGACGTTCTGAGTGTTGATGAAAGACATAAATTGCATCCTGATTGAATACAACAAGCACCATGCGGACATTTCTACATGAGAGTAATGTCCCAAACTGTCTACGTTTTGATCGATTTCTGGAAGACCAGTAATAGTTTCCGAAGCACATATGGAGGCATTCTGTAATCAGAGTACCTTCAGAGTGTTGATGAAACACAGAAATTCCATCGGGATTTATTACCACAGTCACCGAGCGGACTTTTCTCCATGGGAGTAATTTCTCAAACTGTCTACGCTTTGATCGTTCCCTGGAAAACAAGAAGTAGATTCCGAAGCGCATCTGGAGGCTTTCTGTAATCTGTGGACTTTCAGTGTGTTGATGAAACAAAGAAATTGCATCGGCATTTAATGCAACAGGCACCATGCGGACTTTTCTACATGGGAGTCATGTCTCAAACTGTCTACGCTTTGATCGTTTTTTGGATGTCCAGTTCTAGTTTCCGAAGCATATCTGGGGGCATTCTGTTATCTGTCAACATTCAGAGTGTTGATGAAACACAGAAATTGCATCGGGATTTATTACAACAGGCACCATGCGGACTTTTCTACATGGGAGTCATGTCTCAAACTGTCTACGCTTTGATCGTTCACTGGAAGACCAGTAGTAGTTCCGAAGCATATCTGGGGGCATTCTGTAATCTGTGAACCTTCGGAGTGTTGATGAAACACATAAATTGCATCGGGATCCAATACAACAGGCACCATGTGGTCTTTTCTCCATGGGAGTAAAGTCTCAAACTGTCTACGCATTGATCGTTCTCTGGAAGACCAGTAGTAGTTTCCGAAGCACATCTGGAGGTATTGTGTAATCTGTGGACTTTCAGTGTGTTGATGAAACACAGAAATTGCATCGGGATTGAATACAACAGGCGCCATTCGGACTTGCCTCCATGTGAATAATGTCTCAAACTGTCTACGTTCTGATCGTTTTCTGGGAGACCAGTAGTAGTTTCCGAAGCACATCTACAGGCACTCTGCAATCTGTCAACCTTCAGAGTGTTGATGAAACACAGAAATTGCATCGGGGTCGAATACACAGGCACCGTGTGGCCTTTCTCCATGGGAGTAAAGTCTCAAACTGTCCACGCTTTGATCGTTAACTGGAAGACCAGTAGTAGTTTCCGAAGAACATCTGGAGGCATTCTACACCCTGTCGATATTTAGAGTGTTGATGAATCACAGAATTGCATCGGGATTCAATACAACAGGCACCATGCGGACTTTTCTATATGGGAGTAATGTCTCAAACTGTCTACGATTTGATCGGTTCCTGGAAGACCAGTAGAAGTTTACGAAGCACATCTGGAGGGATTCTCTAATCTGTGGACCTTCGGAGTGTTGGTGCAACACAGAAATTGCATCAAGATTGAATACAACATGCCCCATGCGGACTTTTCTGCATGGGAGTAATGTCTCAAACAGTCTATGCTTTGATCGTTCCCTGGGAGACCAGAAGTAGTTTCAGAACCACATCTGGAGTTATTCTGTAATGTGTGGACGTCCAGAGTGTTGATGAAACACATAAATTCCTTCCTCATTGAATACAACAGGCACCATGCAGACATTTTTCATGAGAGTAATGTCCCAAACTGTCTACGCTTTGATCGATTTCTGGAAGACCAGTAGTAGTTTCCGAAGCACATCTGGAGGCATTCTGTAATCTGTGGACCTTCAGAGTGTTGATGAAACACAGAAATTGCTTCGGGATTTAATACAACAGGCACCGAGCGGACTTCTCTCCATGTTAGTAATGTCTCAAACTGTCTACGTTTTGATCGTTTCCTGGCAGACCAGTAGTAGTTTTCGAAGCACATCTAGAGGCATGCTGCAATCTGTCAACCTTCAGATTGTTGATGAAACACAGAAATTGCATCGGGATCGAATACACAGTCACCATGTGGCCTTTTCTCCATGGGAGTAAAGTCTCAAACTGTCGACGCTATGATCGTTAACTGGAAGACCAGTAGTAGTTTCCAAAGAACATGTGGAGGCATTCTATAATCTGTCGACCTTCAGAGTGTTGATGAATCACAGAAATTGCATTGGGAGTAAATACAACAGGCACCATAAGGACTTTTCTCCATGTGATTAATGTCATAAACTGTCTACGCTTTAATAGTTCAATGGAAGCCCAGTAGTAGTTTCGGAAGCACATCCGTAGGTATTCCGTAACCTGTCGACCTTCAGAGTGTTAATGAAACACATAAATTGCATCGGGATTGAATACAACAGGCACCATGCGGACTTTTCTCCATGAGATAAATGTCTCAAACTGTCTTCGCTTTGATCGTTTTTTGGATGTCCAGTAGTAGTTTGCGTAGCACGTCTGGAGGCATTCTGTAATCTGTTGACATTCAGTTTGTTGATGAAACAGAGAAATTGCATCGGGATTGAATACAACATTCATGATGAAGACTTTTCTCAATGGGAGTAATCTCTCGAACACTCTACGCTTTGATCTTTCCCTGGAAAACCAGAAGTAGATTCCGAAGCACATCTAAAGGCATTCTGTAATCTGTTGACCTTCAGAATGTTGATTTAACAGAAAAAATGCATCGTAATCGAATACAACGGGAACCATGTGGACTTTTCTCCATGGAAGTAATGTCTCAAATTGTCTACGCTTTGATCGTTCTGTGGAAGACACAGTAGTATTTTCCGAAATAAATCTGGAGGAATTCTGTAATCTGTGGTCCTTCAGAGTGTTGATGAAACACAAAAATTGCATCGGCATTTAATACAACAGGCACCATGCGGACTTTTCTACATGGGAGTAATGTCTCAAACTGTCTGCGCTTTGATCGTTTTTTGGATGTCCAGGTCTACTTTCCGAAGCATATGTGGGGCCATTCTGTAATCTGTGAATCTTCAGAGTGTTGATGAAACACAGAAATTGCATCGGGATATATTACAACAGGCAACATGCGGACATTCCTGCATGGGAGTAATGTCTCAAACGGTCTATGTTTTGATCTTTCCCTGGGAGTCCACAAGTAGTTTCCTAAGCACATCTGGAGCCATTCTGTTATGTGTGGACGTTCCGAGTGTTGATGAAAGACATAAATTGCATCCTGATTGAATACAACAAGCACCATGCGGACATTTCTCCATGAGAGTAATGTCCCAAACTGTCTACGTTTTGATCGATTTCTGGAAGACCAGTAATAGTTTCCGAAGGACGTACGGAGGCATTCTGTAATCTGTGTACCTTCAGAGTGTTAATGAAACACAGAAATTCCATCGGGATTTATTACCACAGTCGCCAAGCGGACTTATCTCCATGGGAGTAATTTCTCGAACTGTCTAAGCTTTGATCGTTCCCTGGAAAACAAGAAGTAGATTTCGAAGCACATCTGGAGGCTTTCTGTAATCTGTGGACCTACAGAGTGTTTATGAAACACAGAAATGTCATCAGGATTGGATATAACAGGCACCATGCGGACTTTTCTCCATGGAAATAATGTCTCAAACTGTCTACGATTTGATCGTACCCTGGAAAACCAGTAGCAGTTTCCGAAGCACATCTAGAGGCATTCTGCAATCTGTCTACCTTCAGAGTGTTGATGAAACACAGAAATTGCATCGGGATCGAATACACAGGCACCATGTGGTCTCTTCTCCATGGGAGTAAAGTCTCAAATTGTCCACGCTTTGAGCGTTAACTGGAGGACCAGTTGTAGTTTCCGAAGAACATCTGGAGGCATTCTACAATCTGTCGATCTTTAGAGTGTTGATGAATCACAGAATTGCATTGGGATTCAATACAACAGGCACGATGCGGACTTTTCTATATCTGAGTAATGTCTCAAACTGTCTACGATTTGATCGATACCTGGAAGACCAGTAGTAGTTTCCGAAGCACATCTGGAGGGATTCTCTAATCTGTGGACCTTCGGAGTGTTGGTGCAACACAGAAATTGCATCAAGATTGAATACAACATGCCCCATGCGGATTTTTCTGCATGGGAGTAATGTCTCAAACTGTCTATGTTTTGATCGTTCCCTGGGAGAGCAGAAGTAGTTTCCGAACCGCATCTGGAGCCATTCTGTAATGTGTGGACGTCCAGAGTGTTGATGAAACACATAAATTCCTTCCTCATTGAATACAACAGGCACCATGCAGACATTTCTCCATGAGAGTAATGTTCCAAACTGTCTACGCTTTGATCGATTTCTGGAAGACCAGTAGTAGTTTCCGCAGCACATCTGGAGGCATTCTGTAATCTATGGACCTTCAGAGTGTTGATGAATCACAGAAATAGCCTTGGGAGTGAATACAACAGGCACCATAAGGTCTTTTCTCCATGACATAAATGTCTGAAACTGTCTTCGTTTTGATCGTTTTTTGGATGTCTAGTAGTAGTTTCCGAAGCACATCTGGAGGCATTCTGTAATCTGTGGACTTTTAGAGTGTTGAGGAAACACAGAAATTTCATCGGGAATGAATACAACAGGCACCATGTGGACTTTTCTCCATGGGAATTATCCCTAAAACTGTCTACGCTTTGATCGTTCCCTGGATGTCCAGTAGTAGTTTTCGAAGCATATATGGGGGCATTCTGTAATCTGTGGATCTTCAGAGTGTTGATGAAACACAGAAATTGCATCAGGATTGAATACAACATGCACCATACCGACTTTTCTCCATGGGAGTAATGACTCAAACTGTCTACCTTTTGAACGATGTCTGGAAGACTAGTAGTAGTTTCTAAAGCACATCTGGAGGCATTCTGTAGTCTGTGGATCTTCAGCGTGTTTATTAAACACAGAAATGGCATCGGGATTGAATACAACAGGCACCATGCGGTCTTTTCTCCATGGGAGTATTTTCTCAAACTGTCTACGTTTGGATCGATTTCTGGAAGACCAAGAGTAGTTTACGAAGCACATCTCGATTCATTCTGTAATCTGTGGACCTGCAGAGTGTTGATGAAACACAGAAAGTGCACCGAGATTGAATACAACAGGCACCATGTGGACTTTTCTGCATGGGAGTAATGTCTTAAACTGTCTACGCTTTGATCGTTCCCTGGAAGACCAGTAGTAGTTTCCGAAGCACACCTGTAGGCATTCTGTAATATATGGACATTAAGAGTGTTGATGAAACAGAGAGATTGCATTGGGATTGAATACAACAGGCACGATACGGACTTTTCTCCATGGGAGTTATGTCTCAAACTGTCTACGCTTTTATCGATTCCAGGAAGACCAATAGTAGTTCCCAAAGCACATCTGGAGGCATTCTTTAATCAGTGGACCTTCAGAGTGTTGATGAAACACAGAAATCGCATCGGGATCCAATACAACAGGCACCATGTGGACTTTTCTCCATAGGAGTAATGTCTCAAACTGTTTACGTTTTGATCGTTCCCTGGAAGACCAGAAGTAGTTTCCGAAGCACATCTGGAGCCATTCTGTTATGTGTGGACGTTCAGAGTGTTGATGAAACACATAAATTGCATCCTGATTGAATACATTAAGCACCATGCGGACATTTCTCCATGGAAGTAATTTCTCAAACTGTCTACGCTTTGATCATTCCCTGGAAAACCAGAAGTAGATTATGAAGCACATCTGGAGGCATTCTGTAATCTGTAGACCTTCAGAGTGTTTATGAAACACAGAAATTTCATCAGGATTGGATATTACAGGTACCATGCGGACTTTTCTCCATGCGAGTAATGTCATAAACTGTCTACGCTTTGATAGTTCAATGGAAGACCAGTAGCAGTTTCGGAAGAACATCTGGAGGTATTCTGTAATCTGAGGACTTTCAGAGTGTTGATGAAACACATAAATTGCATCGGGTTTGAATACAACTGGCACCATGCTTACTTTTCTCCATGGGAGTAATGTCTTAAACTGTCTACGCTTTGATCGTTCCCTGGAAAACCAGTAGTAGATTCCGAAGCACATCAGTAGGCATTGTGTAATATGTGGACCTTCAGAGTGTTGATGAAACACAGATATTTCATTGGGATTGAAAAAAACAGGCACCATCCGCACTTATCTACATGGGAGTTACGTCTCAAACGGTCTAGGATTTTATCGATACCAGGAAGACCAGTAGTAGTTCCCAAAGCACATCTGAAGGCATTCTGTAATCTGTGGAACTTCACGGTGTTGATGAAACACAGAAATTGCATCAGGATCGAATACAACAGGCAGCATGTTGACTTTTCTCCATGGGAGTAATGACTCAAACTGTCTACCTTTTGAACGATGTCTGGAAGACTAGTAGTAGTTTCTAAAGCACATCTGGAGGCATTCTGTAGTCTGTGGATCTTCAGCGTGTTTATGAAACACAGAAATGGCATCGGGATTGAGTACAACAGGCCCCATGCCGACTTTTCTCCATGGGAGTAATGTCTCAAACTGTCTGTGCTTTGATCGATCCCTGGAAGACCAGTAGTTGTTTCCGAAGCACATATTGAGGCATTCTGTAATTTGTGGACCTTCAGAGTGTTGATGCAACACAGAAATTGCATCGGGATCGAATACAACAGGCATCATGAAGAATTTTATCCATGGTAGTAATGTCTCTAATTATCTCAGCTTTGATCATTCCCAGGAAGACCAATAGTAGTTTCCAATGCACATCTGGAGGTATTCTGTAATCCGTGGACATTCAGAGTGTTGATGAAACATAGAAATTTCCTCGGGTTTGAATACAACAGGCTCCATGCGGAGTTTTCGCGATGGGAGTAATGTTTCAAACTGTCTTCGCTTTGATCTATTACTGGAAGACCAGTGTTAGTTTCCAAAGCACATCTGGAGGCATTCTGTAGTCTGCGGACCGTCAGAATGTTGATGAAAAACAGAAATTGTATCAGGATTGAATACAACAGGCACCATGCACACTTTCCTCCATGGGAGTAATGTCTCAAACTTTCTACGCTTTAATCGATTCCTGGAAGACCAGTAGTAGTTCCCGAAGCACATCTGCAAGCATTCTGTAATCTATGGAACTTCAGAGTGTTGACGAAACACTGAAATTACATCGGGATTGAATACAACAGGCACCATGTGGACTTTTATCCGTAGGAGTAATGTCTCAAACAGTCTACGCTTTGATCGTTCGCTGGGAGACCAGTAGTAGTTTCCGAAGCACATCTGGAGGCATTCTGTAATCTGCGGACATAGAGAATGTTGATGAAACACAGAAATTGTAACAGGATTGAATACAACAGGCACCATGCGCACTTTCCTCCATGGGAGAAATGTCTCAAACTGTCTACGCTTTAATCGATTGCTGGATGACCAGTAGTAGTTTCCGAAGCACATCTGGAAGCATTCTGTAATCTATGGACCTTCGGTGTGTTGATGTAACACAGGAATTCCATCGGGATTGAATACAACTGGCACCATGTGGACATTTCTCCATGGGAGTAATGTCTCAAACTATCTACGCTATGATAGATTCCAGGATGACTAGTAGTAGTTTCCGAAGCACATCAGGCGGCATTCTGTAATCAGTGGATCTTAAGAGTGTTGATGAAACACAAAAAAATCATCGGCATTAAATACAACAGGCACCATGCGGACTTTTCTACATGGAAGATATGTCTCATACGGTCTGCGTTTTGATCGTTTCCTGGAAGACCAGAAGTAGTTTCCAAAGCACATCTGGAGGCATTCTGTAATCTCTGGACCTTCAGAGTGTTGATGAAACACAGAAATTGCATCGGCATTTAATACAACTGGCACCATGCGGACTTCTCTACATGGCAGTCATGTCTCAAACTGTCTACGCTTTGATAGATTCCAGGAAGACTATTAGAAGTTCCCGAAGCACATCTGGAGGCTTTCTGTAATCTGTGGACCTTCAGAGTGTTGATGAAACACAGAAATTGCATCAGGATTGAATACAACAGGCACCACGCGGACTTTTCTCAATGGGTGTAATTTCTCACTGTCTACGCTTTGATGGTTCTCTGGAAGGCAAGTAGTAGTTTCCGAAGCGCATCTGGAGGCATTCTATAAATTGTAGACCTTCAGTTTGTTGATGAAACACAGAAAATACATCGGGATGGTATACAACAGGCACCATGTCGACTTCTCTCCATGGGAATAATGTCTCAAATTGTCTACGCTTTGGTCGTTCCCTGGAAGACCAGTAGTAGTTCCCGAAGCACATCTGGATGCTTTCTGTAATCTGTGGACCTTCAGAGTGTTGATGAAACACAGAAATTGCATCGGGATGGAATACAACAGGCACCATGTGGACATTTCTCCGTAGGAGTAATGTCTCAAACAGTCTACGCTTTGATCGTTCGCTGGGAGACCAGTAGTAGTTTCCGAAGCACATCTGGAGGCATTCTGTAATCTGCGGACATAGAGAATGTTGATGAAACACAGATATTGTAACAGGATTGAATACAACAATCACCATGCGCACTTTCCTCCATGGGAGAAATGTCTCAAAGTGTCTAAGTTTTTATCGTTCCCTGTAAGACTAGTAGTCGTTTCCGAAGCACATGTGTAGTCATTCTGTAATCTGTGGACCTTCAGAGTGTTGATGAAACACAGGAATTGCATCGGGATTGAATACAACAGGCACCAACCGAACTTTTCTCTATGGAAGTAATGCCTCAAACTGTCTACGTTTCGATCGATTCCTGGAAGACCAGTAGTAGTTTCCGAAGCCCATATGGAAGTATTCTGTCACCCGCAGGCTTTCAGAATGTTGATGAAATACAGAAACTGTATCAGGATTGAATACAACAGTCACCATGCGGACATTTCTCCATGGGAGTAATGTCTCAAACTTTATACGTTTTGATCGATTCCTGGAAGTCCAATAGATATTTCCGAAGCACATCTGGAGGGATTCTGTAATCTGTGGACATTCAGAATGCTGATGAAAGACAGAAATTGCATCGGGATTGAATTCAACAGGCACCACGAGATCTTTTCTCAATGGGTGTAATGTCTCACTGTCTACGCTTTGATGGTTCTCTGAAAGGCAAGTAGTAGCTTCCAAAGCGCATTTGGAGGCATTCTATAATCTGTGGAATTTCAGTTTGTTGATGAATCACAGAAAATACATCGGGATGGTATACAACAGGCACCATGTCGACTTCTCTCCATGGGAGTAATGTCTCACACTATCAACACTTTAATCGATTCCTGGAAGACCAGTAGTAGTTCCCGAAGCACATCTGGAAGCATTCTGTAATCTATGGACCATCAGAGTGTTGACGAAACACTGAAATTACATCGGGATTGAATACAACAGGCACCATGCGGACTTTTATCCGTAGGAGTAATGTCTCAAACAGTCTATGCTTCGATCGTTCGCTGGGAGACCAGTAGTAGTTTCCGAAGCACATCTGGAGGCATTCTGTAATCAGCGGACCTTCACAATGTTGATGAAACACCAAATTGTATCAGGACTGAATACAAGAGGCACCACGCGCACTTTCCTGCATAAGAGTAATGTCTCAAACTTTCTACGCTTTAATCGATTCCTGGAAGACCAGTAGTAGTTTCCGAAGCACATCTGGAAGCATTCGTGTAATCTATGGACCTTCGGAGTGTTTATGGAACACAGGAATTGCATCGGGATTGAATACACCAGGCACCAAGAGGACGTTTCTCCATGGGAGTAATGTTTCAAAATGTCTATGTTTGATCGTTCCCTGGGTGACCAGAAGTAGTTTCCGAAGCACATCTGGACCCATTGTGTAGTGTGTTGACGTTCAGAGTGTTGATGCAACGCAGAAATTGCATCGGGATTGAATACAACAGGCACCATGCGGACTTTTCTCCATGGGGGTAAGGTCTCAAACTTTCTCTGCTTTGAACGATTCCTGGAAGACCAGTAGTAGTTTCCGAAGCACATCTGGAAACATTCTGTAATCTGTGAACCTTCACAGTGTTGATGAAATACAGAAATTGCAGCGGCATTTAATACAACAGGCACCATGCGGACTTTTCTACATGGGAGATATGTCTCATACGGTCTACGTTTTGATCGTTCCCTGGAAGACCAGAAGTAGTTTCCAAAGCACATCTGGAGGCATTCTGTAGTCTCTGGACCTTCAGAGTGTTGATGAAATACAGAAATTGGACGGCATTTAATACAACAGGCACCATGCGGTCTTTTCTACATGGGAGTCATGTCTCAAACTGTCTACGCTTTGGTAGATTCCAGGAAGACTAGTAGTAGTTCCCGAAGCACATCTGGAGACATTCTGTAATCTGTGGATCTTAAGAGTGTTGATGAAACACAAAAATTGCATCGGCATTTAATACAACAGGCACCATGCGGACTTTTCTACATGGAAGATATGTCTCATACGGTCTACCATTTGATCGTTCCCTGGAAGACCAGAAGTAGTTTCCAAAGCAAATCTGGAGGCATTCTGTAATCTCTGGACCTTCAGAGTGTTGATGAAATACTGAAATTGGACGGCATTTAATACAACAGGCACCATGCGGTCTTTTCTACATGGGAGTCATGTCTCAAACTGTCCACGCTTTGGTAGATTCCAGGAAGACTAGTAGTAGTTCCCGAAGCACATCTGGAGACATTCTGTAATCTGTGGACCTTCAGAGTGTTGATGAAACACAGAAATTGCATCGGGAATGAATACAACAGGCACCATACCGACTTCTCTCCGTGGAGTAATGTCTCAAACTGGGCCTGCTTTCAACGTTTCCTGGAAAAACAGTAGTAGTTTCCGAAGCACATAAGGAGGCATTCTGTAATCGGTGGACGTTCAGGGTGTAATAAAATACAGAAATTGCATCAGCATTTAAAACAACAGGCACGATGCGGACTTTTCTACTTGGGTATAATGTCACAAACTGTCTACGTCTCGCTCGGTTCCTGGAAGACCAGTAGTAGTTTACGAAGCACATCTGGAGACATTCTGTAATCTATGGACCTTCAGAGTGTTGACGAAGCACAGAAATTGCATCGGGATTGAATACAACAGGCACCATGTGGACATTTCTCCGTAGTAGTAATGTCTCAAACAGTCTACGCTTTGATCGTTCGCTGGGAGACTAGTAGGAGTTTCCAAAGCACATCTGGAGGAATTCTGTAACCTGCAGACCTTCAGAATGTCGATGAAACACAGAAATTGTATCACGATTGAATACAAGAGTCACCATGTGCACTTTCCGCCATGTGAGTAATGTCTCAAACTGTCTACGCTTTAATCGATTCCTGGAAGACCAGTAGTAATTTCCGAAGCATATCTGGATTCACTCTGTAATCTATGGACATTCGGAGTGTAGATGAAACACTGGAATTGCAGCATCATTGAATACAACAAGCACCATGCGGAATTTTCGCCTTGGGAGTAATGTCTCAAACTGTCTACGCTTTGATCGATTCCTGATTGACCAGTAGTAGTTTCCGAAGTCCATCTGGAGGTATTCTGTAATCTGCGGATCTTTAGAGTGTTGATGATACACAGAAATTGCATCGCGATTGAATACAACAGGCAAAATGCAGACTTGTCTCTAAGGGAGTAATGTCTCAAACTGAATACGCTTTGATCGTTCCGTGGAAGACCAGTAGTAGTTTCCGAAGCCCATCTGGAGGCATTCTGTAATCTATGGACCTTCGGAGTGTTGATGAAACACAGGAATTGCATCATGATTGAATACAACAGGCACCATGTGGACATTTCTAGATGGGAGTAATGTCTCAAACTGTCTATGCTTAAATCCTTCCCTGGGTGACCAGAAGTAGTTTCCGAAGCACATCTGGAGCCATTCTATAATGTGTTGACGTTCAGAGTGTTGATGACACACAGAAATTGCATCGGGATTGAATACAACAGGCTCCATGCGGACTTTTCTCCATGAGAGTAATGTCTCAATCTGTCTACGTTTTGATCGATTCCTGGAAGTCCAATAGTGATTACCGAAGCCCATCTGGAGGCATTCTGTAATCTGTGGACCTTCAGAGTGTTGATGAATGATAGAAATCGCATCGTGAATGAATACAACATGCACCATTCCGAATTTTCTCCATGGGAGTAATGTCTCAAACTGTCTACGCTTTGAACGTTCCTTGGAGGACCAGTAGTAGCTTCCGAAGCACATCTGGAAGCATTCTGTAATCTATGGACCTTCAGAGTCTTGACTAAACTCTGAAATTACATCGGGATTGAATAAAACAGGCACCATGCGGACTTTTATCCGTAGGAGTAATGTCTCAAACAGTCTATGATTTGATCGTTCGCTGGGAGATCAGTAGTAGTTTCCGCAGCACATCTGGAGGCATTCTGTAATCAGCGGACCTTCACAATGTTGATGAAACACAAAATTGTATCAGGACTGAATACAACAGGCACCATGCGCACTTTCCTCCATATGAGTAATGTCTCAAACTTTCTACGCATTAATCGATTCCTGGAAGAACACTAATATTTTCCGAAGCACATCTGGAAGCATTCGTGTAATCTATGGACCTTCGGAGTGTTTATGGAACACAGGAATTGCATCGGGATTGAATACACCAGGCACCAAGTGGAAGTTTCTCCATGGGGGTAATGTCTCAAACTGTCTATGTTTGATCGTTCCCTGGGTGACCAGAAGTAGTTTCCGAAGCACATCTGGACCCATTGTGTAGTGTGTTGACGTTCAGAGTGTTGATGCAACGCAGAAATTGCATCGGGATTGAATACAACAGGCACCATGCGGACTTTTCTCCATGGGGGGTAAGGTCTCAAACTTTCTCCGCTTTGATCGATTCCTGGAAGACCAGTAGTAGTTTCCGAAGCACATCTGGAAACATTCTGTAATCTGTGAACCTTTACAGTGTTGATGAAATACAGAAATTGCAGCGGCATTTAATACAACAGGCACCATGCGGACTTTTCTACATGGGAGTCATGTCTCAAACTGTCTACGCTTTGATAGATTCCAGGAAGACTAGTAGTAGTTTCTGAAGCACATCAGGAGGCATTCTGTAATCTGTGGATCTTAAGAGTGTTGATGAAACACAAAAATTGCATCGGCATTTAATACAACAGGCACCATGCGGACTTTTCTGCATGGAAGATATGTCTCATACGGTCTACGTTTTGATCGTTCCCTGGAAGACCAGAAGTAGTCTCCAAAGCACATCTGGAGGCATTCTGTAATCTCTGGACCTTCCGAGTGTTGATGAAATACAGTAATTGGATCGGCATTTAATACAACAGGCGCCATGCGGACTTTTCTACATGGGAGTCATGTCTCAAACCTGTCTACGCTTTGGTAGATTCCAGGAAGACTAGTAGTAGTTCCCGAAGCACATCTGGAGACATTCTGTAATCTGTGGACCTTCAGAGTGTTGATGAAACACAGAAATTGCATCGGGAATGAATACAACAGGCACCATACCGACTTCTCTCCGTGGGAGTAATGTCTGAAACTGGGCCTGCTTTGAACGTTCCCTGGAAAAACAGTAGTAGTTTCCGAAGCACATAAGGAGGCATTCTGTAATCAGCGGACGTTCAGGGTGTAATAAAATACAGAAATTGCATCGGCATTTAAAACAACAGGCACGATGCGGACTTTTCTACTTGGGTACAATGTCACAAACTGTCTACCTTTTGCTCGGTTCCTGGAAGACCAGTAGTAGTTTACGAAGCACATGTGGAGACATTCTGTAATCTATGGACGTTCAGAGTGTTGATGAAACACAGAAATTGCATCGGGATTGAATACAACAGGCCCAATGTGGACATTTCTAGATGGGAGTAATGTCTCAAACTGTCTATGCTTAAATCGTTCCCTGGGTGACCAGAAGTAGTTTCCGAAGCACATCTGGAAACATTCTGTAATCTATGGACCCTCAGAGTCTTGACGAAACTCTGCAGTTACATCGGGATTGGATAAAACAGGCACCATGCGGACTTTTATCCGTAGGAGTAATGTCTCAAACAGTCTATGCTTTGATCGTTCGCTGGGAGACCAGTAGTAGTTTCCGCAGCACATCTGGAGGCATTCTGTAATCAGCGGACCTTCACAATGTTGATGACACAAAATTGTATCAAGACTGAATACAAGAGGCACCATGCGCACTTTCCTCCATATGAGTATTGTCTCAAACTTTCTACGCATTAATCGATTCTTGGAAGACCACTAATAGTTTCCGAAGCACATCTGGAAGCATTCGTGTAATCAATGGACCTTCGGAGTGTTTATGGAACACAGGAATTGCATCGGGATTGAATACAACAGGCACCAGGTGGACATTTCTCATTGGGAGTAATGTCTCAAACTGTCTATGTTTGGTCGTTCCCTGGGTGACCAGAAGTAGTTTCCGAAGCACATCTGTAGCCATTCTGTAATGTGTTGACGTTCAGAGTGCTGATGACACACAGAAATTGCATCGGGATTGAATACAACAGGCTCCATGCGGACTTTTCTCCATGAGAGTAATGTCTCAAACTGTCTACGTTTTGATCGATTCCTGGAAGTCCAATAGTGATTTCCGAAGCACATCTGGAGGCATTCTGTAATCTGTGGACCTTCAGAGTGTTGATGAATGACAGAAATTGCATCGTGAATGAATACAACAGGCACCATTCCGAATTTTCTCCATGGGAGTAATGTCTCAAACTGTCTACGCTTTGAACGTTCCTTGGACGACCAGTAGTAGTTTCCGTAGCACATCTGGAAGCATTCTGTAATCTATGGACCTTCAGAGTCTTGAAGAAACTCTGAAATTACATCGGGATTGAATAAAACAGGCACCATGCGGACTTTTATCCGTAGGAGTAGTGTCTCAAACAGTCTATGCTTTGATCGTTCGCTGGGAGACCAGTAGTAGTTTCCGCAGCACATCTGGAGGCATTCTGTAATCAGCGGACCTTCACAATGTTGATGAAACACAAAATTGTATCAGGACTGAATACAAGGGGCACCATGCGCACTTTCCTCCATATGAGTAATGTCTCAAACTTTCTACGCATTAATCGATTCCTGGAAGAACACTAATATTTTCCGAAGCACATCTGGAAGCATTCGTGTAATCTATGGACCTTCGGAGTGTTTATGGAACACAGGAATTGCATCGGGATTGAATACACCAGAAACCAAGTGGACGTTTCTCCATGGGAGTAATGTCTCAAACTGTCTATGTTTGATCGTTCCCTGGGTGACCAGAAGTAGTTTCCGAAGCACATCTGGACCCATTGTGTAGTGTGTTGACGTTCAGAGTGTTGATGCAACGCAGAAATTGCATCGGGATTGAATACAACAGGCACCATGCGGACTTTTCTCCATGGGGGTAAGGTCTCAAACTTTCTCCGCTTTGATCGATTCCTGGAAGACCAGTGGTAGTTTCCGAAGCACATCCGGAAACATTCTGTAATCTGTGAACCTTCACAGTGTTGATGAAATACAGAAATTGCAGCGGCATTTAATACAACAGGCACCATGCGGACTTTTCTACATGGGAGTCATGTCCCAAACTGTCTACGCTTTGATAGATTCCAGGAAGACTAGTAGTAGTTTCCGAAGCACATCAGGAGTCATTCTGTAATCTGTGGATCTTAAGAGTGTTGATGAAACACAAAAATGGCATCGGCATTTAATACAACAGGCACCATGCGGACTTTTCTGCATGGAAGATATGTCTCATACGGTCTACGTTTTGATCGTTCCCTGGAAGACCAGAAGTAGTCTCCAAAGCACATCTGGAGGCATTCTGTAATCTCTGGACCATCAGAGTGTTAATGAAATACAGAAATTGGATCGGCATTTAATACAACAGGCACCATGCGGACTTTTCTACATGGGAGTCATGTCTCAAAACTGTCTAAGCTTTGGTAGATTCCAGGAAGACTAGTAGTAGTTCCCGAAGCACATCTGGAGACATTCTGTAATCTGTGGACCTTCAGAGTGTTGATGAAACACAGAAATTTCATCGGGAATGAATACAACAGGCACCATACCGACTTCTCTCCGTGGGAGTAATGTCTCAAACTGGGCGTGATTTGAACGTTCCCTGGAAAAACAGTAGTAGTTTCCGAAGCACATAAGGAGGCATTCTGTAATCGGTGGACTTTCAGGGTGTAATAAAATATAGAAATTGCATCGGCATTTAAAACAACAGGCACGATGCGGAATTTTCTACTTTGGTACAATGTCACAAACTATCTACGTTTTGCTCGGTTCCTGGAAGACCAGTAGTAGTTTACGAAGCAGAGCTGTAGGCTCCCTGTGATCTGCGGACTTTCAGATGTGTTGATGAAACACAGAAAGTGCATCGGGATTGAATACAACAGGCCCCATGTGGACATTTCTAGATGGGAGAAATGTCTCAAACTGTCTATGCTTAAATCGTTCCCTGGGTGACCAGAAGTAGTTTCCGAAGCACATCTGGAAACATTCTATAATCTATGGACCTTCAGAGTCTTGACGAAACTCTGCAGTTACATCGGGATTGAATAAAACAGGCACCATGCGGACTTTTATCCGTAGGAGTAATGTCTCAAACAGTCTATGCTTTGAACGTTCCTTGTAAGACGAGTAGTAGTTTCCGAAGCACATCTGGAAGCATTCTGTAATCTATGGACCTTCGGAGTGTTTATGGAACACAGGAATTGCATCGGGATTGAATACAACAGGTACCAGGTGGACATTTCTCCATGGGAGTAATGTGTCAAACTGTCTATGTTTGATCATTCCCTGGGAGACCAGAAGTAGGTTCCGAAGCACATCTGGACCCATTGTGTAGTGTGTTGACGTTCAGAGTGTTGATGAAACGCAGAAATTGCATCGGGATTGATTACAACAGGCACCATTCCGACTTTTCTCCATGGGAGTAATGTCTCAAACTGTCTACGCTTTGAACCTTCCTTGTAAGACGAGTAGTAGTTTCCGAAGCACATCTGGAAGCATTCTGTAATCTATGGACCTTCGGATTGTTGATGAAACACAGGAATTGCACCGGGATTGAATACAACAGGCACCATGTGGACATTTCTCATTGGGAGTAATGTCTCAAACAGTCTATGTTTGGTCGTTCCCTGGGTGACCAGAAGTAGTTTCCGAAGCACATCTGGAGCCATTCTGTAATGTGTTGACGTTCACAGTGTTGATGACACACAGAAATTGCATCGGGATTGAATACAACAGGCTCCATGCGGACTTTTCTCCATGAGAGTAATGTCTCAAACTGTCTACGTTTTGATCGATTCCTGGAAGTCCAATAGTGATTTCCGAAGCACATCTGGAGGCATTCTGTAATCTGTGGACCTTCAGAGTGTTGATGAATCACAGGAATTGCATCGTGAATGAATACAACAGGCACCATTCCGAATTTTCTCCATGGGAGTAATGTCTCAAACTGTCTACGCTTTGAACGTTCCTTGGACGACCAGTAGTAGTTTCCGAAGCACATCTGGAAGCATTCTGTAATCTATGGACCTTCAGAGTCTTGAAGAAACTCTGAAATTACATCGGGATTGAATAAAGCAGGCACCATGCGGACCTTTATCCGTAGGAGTAGTGTCTCAAACAGTCTATGCTTTGATCGTTCGCTGGGAGACCAGTAGTAGTTTCCGCAGCACATCTGGAGGCATTCTGTAATCAGCGGACCTTCACAATGTTGATGAAACACAAAATTGTATCAAGACTGAATACAAGAGGCACCATGCGCACTTTCCTCCATATGAGTATTGTCTCAAACTTTCTACGCATTAATCGATTGTTGGTAGACCACTAATTGTTTCCGAAGCACATCTGGAAGCATTCGTGTAATCAATGGAACTTCGGAGTGTTTATGGAACACAGGAATTGCATCGGGATTGAATACAACAGGCACCAGGTGGACATTTCTCCATGGGAGTAATGTCTCAAACTGTCTACGCTTTGAACGTTCCTTGTAAGACGAGTAGTAGTTTCCGAAGCACATCTGGAAGCATTCTGTAATCTATGGACCTTCGGAGTGTTTATGGAACACAGGAATTGCATCGGGATTGAATACAACAGGCACCAGGTGGACATTTCTCCATGGGAGTAATGTGTCAAACTGTCTATGTTTGATCGTTCCCTGGGTGACCAGAAGTAGGTTCCGAAGCACATCTGGACCCATTGTGTAGTGTGTTGACGTTCAGAGTGTTGATGAAACGCAGAAATTGCATCGGGATTGAATACAACAGGCACCATTCCGACTTTTCTATATGGGAGTAATGTCTCAAACTGTCTACGCTTTGATCGTTCCTTGGAAGACCAGTAGTAGTTTCCGAAGCCCATCTGGAGGCATTCTGTTATTTGCGGATCTTTAGTGTGTTGATGAAACACAGAAATTGCATCGGGATTGAATGCAACAGGCTCCATGCGGAAATTTCTACATGTGAGTAATGTCTCAAACTGTCTACGCTTTGATCGTTTCCTGGAAGACCAGGAGTAGTTTCCGAACCACATCTGGAACCATTCTGTAATCTGTGGACCTTACGTGTGTTGATGAAACACAAAAATTGCATCGGCATTTAATACAATAGCCACCATATGGACTTTTCTCCATGGGAGTAATGTCTCAAACTATTTACGCGTTGATCGATTCCTGGACGATCAGTAGCAGTTTCCGAAGCACACCTGGAGGCATTCTGTAATCTGCGGACCATCAGAGTGTTGATGAAACACAGAAAGTGCATCGTGATTGAGTAGAACAGGCACCATGAGGTCTTTAATCTATGGGAGTAATGTCTCAAACTGAATACGCTTTGATCGTTCCTTGGAAGACCAGTAGTAGTTTCCAAAGCCCATCTGGAATCATTCTGTTATCTATGGACCTGTTGATAAAACACAGGAATTGCATCGGGATTGAATACAACTGGCTCTATGCGGACTTTTCTCCATGGTAGTAATGTCTCAAACTGTCTACGTTTTGATCGATTCCTGGAAGACCAGTAGTAGTTTCCCAAGCACATCTGGAAGGATTCTGTAATCTCTGGACCATCAGAGTGTTAATGAAATACAGAAATTGGATCGGCATTTAATAAAACAGGCACCATGCGGACTTTTCTACATGGGAGTCATGTCTCAAAACTGTCTAAGCTTTGGTAGATTCCAGGAAGACTAGTAGTAGTTCCCGAAGCACATCTGGAGACATTCTGTAATCTGTGGACCTTCAGAGTGTTGATGAAACACAGAAATTTCATCGGGAATGAATACAACAGGCACCATACCGACTTCTCTCCGTGGGAGTAATGTCTCAAACTGGGCGTGATTTGAACGTTCCCTGGAAAAACAGTAGTAGTTTCCGAAGCACATAAGGAGGCATTCTGTAATCGGTGGACGTTCAGGGTGTAATAAAATATAGAAATTGCATCGGCATTTAAAACAACAGGCACGATGCGGAATTTTCTACTTTGGTACAATGTCACAAACTATCTACGTTTTGCTCGGTTCCTGGAAGACCAGTAGTAGTTTACGAAGCAGAGCTGTAGGCTCCCTGTGATCTGCGGACTTTCAGATGTGTTGATGAAACACAGAAAGTGCATCGGGATTGAATACAACAGGCCCCATGTGGACATTTCTAGATGGGAGAAATGTCTCAAACTGTCTATGCTTAAATCGTTCCCTGGGTGACCAGAAGTAGTTTCCGAAGCACATCTGGAAACATTCTATAATCTATGGACCTTCAGAGTCTTGACGAAACTCTGCAGTTACATCGGGATTGAATAAAACAGGCACCATGCGGACTTTTATCCGTAGGAGTAATGTCTCAAACAGTCTATGCTTTGAACGTTCCTTGTAAGACGAGTAGTAGTTTCCGAAACACATCTGGAAGCATTCTGTAATCTATGGACCTTCGGAGTGTTTATGGAACACAGGAATTGCATCGGGATTGAATACAACAGGTACCAGGTGGACATTTCTCCATGGGAGTAATGTGTCAAACTGTCTATGTTTGATCATTCCCTGGGAGACCAGAAGTAGGTTCCGAAGCACATCTTCACCCATTGTGTAGTGTGTTGACGTTCAGAGTGTTGATGAAACGCAGAAATTGCATCGGGATTGATTACAACAGGCACCATTCCGACTTTTCTCCATGGGAGTAATGTCTCAAACTGTCTACGCTTTGAACCTTCCTTGTAAGACGAGTAGTAGTTTCCGAAGCACATCTGGAAGCATTCTGTAATCTATGGACCTTCGGATTGTTGATGAAACACAGGAATTGCACCGGGATTGAATACAACAGGCACCATGTGGACATTTCTCATTGGGAGTAATGTCTCAAACAGTCTATGTTTGGTCGTTCCCTGGGTGACCAGAAGTAGTTTCCGAAGCACATCTGGAGCCATTCTGTAATGTGTTGACGTTCACAGTGTTGATGACACACAGAAATTGCATCGGGATTGAATACAACAGGCTCCATGCGGACTTTTCTCCATGAGAGTAATGTCTCAAACTGTCTACGTTTTGATCGATTCCTGGAAGTCCAATAGTGATTTCCGAAGCACATCTGGAGGCATTCTGTAATCTGTGGACCTTCAGAGTGTTGATGAATCACAGGAATTGCATCGTGAATGAATACAACAGGCACCATTCCGAATTTTCTCCATGGGAGTAATGTCTCAAACTGTCTACGCTTTGAACGTTCCTTGGACGACCAGTAGTAGTTTCCGAAGCACATCTGGAAGCATTCTGTAATCTATGGACCTTCAGAGTCTTGAAGAAACTCTGAAATTACATCGGGATTGAATAAAGCAGGCACCATGCGGACCTTTATCCGTAGGAGTAGTGTCTCAAACAGTCTATGCTTTGATCGTTCGCTGGGAGACCAGTAGTAGTTTCCGCAGCACATCTGGAGGCATTCTGTAATCAGCGGACCTTCACAATGTTGATGAAACACAAAATTGTATCAAGACTGAATACAAGAGGCACCATGCGCACTTTCCTCCATATGAGTATTGTCTCAAACTTTCTACGCATTAATCGATTGTTGGTAGACCACTAATTGTTTCCGAAGCACATCTGGAAGCATTCGTGTAATCAATGGAACTTCGGAGTGTTTATGGAACACAGGAATTGCATCGGGATTGAATACAACAGGCACCAGGTGGACATTTCTCCATGGGAGTAATGTCTCAAACTGTCTACGCTTTGAACGTTCCTTGTAAGACGAGTAGTAGTTTCCGAAGCACATCTGGAAGCATTCTGTAATCTATGGACCTTCGGAGTGTTTATGGAACACAGGAATTGCATCGGGATTGAATACAACAGGCACCAGGTGGACATTTCTCCATGGGAGTAATGTGTCAAACTGTCTATGTTTGATCGTTCCCTGGGTGACCAGAAGTAGGTTCCGAAGCACATCTGGACCCATTGTGTAGTGTGTTGACGTTCAGAGTGTTGATGAAACGCAGAAATTGCATCGGGATTGAATACAACAGGCACCATTCCGACTTTTCTATATGGGAGTAATGTCTCAAACTGTCTACGCTTTGATCGTTCCTTGGAAGACCAGTAGTAGTTTCCGAAGCCCATCTGGAGGCATTCTGTTATTTGCGGATCTTTAGTGTGTTGATGAAACACAGAAATTGCATCGGGATTGAATGCAACAGGCTCCATGCGGAAATTTCTACATGTGAGTAATGTCTCAAACTGTCTACGCTTTGATCGTTTCCTGGAAGACCAGGAGTAGTTTCCGAACCACATCTGGAACCATTCTGTAATCTGTGGACCTTACGTGTGTTGATGAAACACAAAAATTGCATCGGCATTTAATACAATAGCCACCATATGGACTTTTCTCCATGGGAGTAATGTCTCAAACTATTTACGCGTTGATCGATTCCTGGACGATCAGTAGCAGTTTCCGAAGCACACCTGGAGGCATTCTGTAATCTGCGGACCATCAGAGTGTTGATGAAACACAGAAAGTGCATCGTGATTGAGTAGAACAGGCACCATGAGGTCTTTAATCTATGGGAGTAATGTCTCAAACTGAATACGCTTTGATCGTTCCTTGGAAGACCAGTAGTAGTTTCCAAAGCCCATCTGGAATCATTCTGTTATCTATGGACCTGTTGATAAAACACAGGAATTGCATCGGGATTGAATACAACTGGCTCTATGCGGACTTTTCTCCATGGTAGTAATGTCTCAAACTGTCTACGTTTTGATCGATTCCTGGAAGACCAGTAGTAGTTTCCCAAGCACATCTGGAAGGATTCTGTAATCTCTGGACCATCAGAGTGTTAATGAAATACAGAAATTGGATCGGCATTTAATAAAACAGGCACCATGCGGACTTTTCTACATGGGAGTCATGTCTCAAAACTGTCTAAGCTTTGGTAGATTCCAGGAAGACTAGTAGTAGTTCCCGAAGCACATCTGGAGACATTCTGTAATCTGTGGACCTTCAGAGTGTTGATGAAACACAGAAATTTCATCGGGAATGAATACAACAGGCACCATACCGACTTCTCTCCGTGGGAGTAATGTCTCAAACTGGGCGTGATTTGAACGTTCCCTGGAAAAACAGTAGTAGTTTCCGAAGCACATAAGGAGGCATTCTGTAATCGGTGGACGTTCAGGGTGTAATAAAATATAGAAATTGCATCGGCATTTAAAACAACAGGCACGATGCGGAATTTTCTACTTTGGTACAATGTCACAAACTATCTACGTTTTGCTCGGTTCCTGGAAGACCAGTAGTAGTTTACGAAGCAGAGCTGTAGGCTCCCTGTGATCTGCGGACTTTCAGATGTGTTGATGAAACACAGAAAGTGCATCGGGATTGAATACAACAGGCCCCATGTGGACATTTCTAGATGGGAGAAATGTCTCAAACTGTCTATGCTTAAATCGTTCCCTGGGTGACCAGAAGTAGTTTCCGAAGCACATCTGGAAACATTCTATAATCTATGGACCTTCAGAGTCTTGACGAAACTCTGCAGTTACATCGGGATTGAATAAAACAGGCACCATGCGGACTTTTATCCGTAGGAGTAATGTCTCAAACAGTCTATGCTTTGAACGTTCCTTGTAAGACGAGTAGTAGTTTCCGAAACACATCTGGAAGCATTCTGTAATCTATGGACCTTCGGAGTGTTTATGGAACACAGGAATTGCATCGGGATTGAATACAACAGGTACCAGGTGGACATTTCTCCATGGGAGTAATGTGTCAAACTGTCTATGTTTGATCATTCCCTGGGAGACCAGAAGTAGGTTCCGAAGCACATCTTCACCCATTGTGTAGTGTGTTGACGTTCAGAGTGTTGATGAAACGCAGAAATTGCATCGGGATTGATTACAACAGGCACCATTCCGACTTTTCTCCATGGGAGTAATGTCTCAAACTGTCTACGCTTTGAACCTTCCTTGTAAGACGAGTAGTAGTTTCCGAAGCACATCTGGAAGCATTCTGTAATCTATGGACCTTCGGATTGTTGATGAAACACAGGAATTGCACCGGGATTGAATACAACAGGCACCATGTGGACATTTCTCATTGGGAGTAATGTCTCAAACAGTCTATGTTTGGTCGTTCCCTGGGTGACCAGAAGTAGTTTCCGAAGCACATCTGGAGCCATTCTGTAATGTGTTGACGTTCACAGTGTTGATGACACACAGAAATTGCATCGGGATTGAATACAACAGGCTCCATGCGGACTTTTCTCCATGATAGTAATGTCTCAAACTGTCTACGTTTTGATCGATTCCTGGAAGTCCAATAGTGATTTCCGAAGCACATCTGGAGGCATTCTGTAATCTGTGGCCCTTCAGAGTGTTGATGAATCACAGGAATTGCATCGTGAATGAATACAACAGGCACCATTCCGAATTTTCTCCATGGGAGTAATGTCTCAAACTGTCTACGCTTTGAACGTTCCTTGGACGACCAGTAGTAGTTTCCGAAGCACATCTGGAAGCATTCTGTAATCTATGGACCTTCAGAGTCTTGAAGAAACTCTGAAATTACATCGGGATTGAATAAAACAGGCACCATGCGGACCTTTATCCGTAGGAGTAGTGTCTCAAACAGTCTATGCTTTGATCGTTCGCTGGGAGACCAGTAGTAGTTTCCGCAGCACATCTGGAGGCATTCTGTAATCAGCGGACCTTCACAATGTTGATGAAACACAAAATTGTATCAAGACTGAATACAAGAGGCACCATGCGCACTTTCCTCCATATGAGTATTGTCTCAAACTTTCTACGCATTAATCGATTGTTGGTAGACCACTAATTGTTTCCGAAGCACATCTGGAAGCATTCGTGTAATCAATGGAACTTCGGAGTGTTTATGGAACACAGGAATTGCATCGGGATTGAATACAACAGGCACCAGGTGGACATTTCTCCATGGGAGTAATGTCTCAAACTGTCTACGCTTTGAACGTTCCTTGTAAGACGAGTAGTAGTTTCCGAAGCACATCTGGAAGCATTCTGTAATCTATGGACCTTCGGAGTGTTTATGGAACACAGGAATTGCATCGGGATTGAATACAACAGGCACCAGGTGGACATTTCTCCATGGGAGTAATGTGTCAAACTGTCTATGTTTGATCGTTCCCTGGGTGACCAGAAGTAGGTTCCGAAGCACATCTGGACCCATTGTGTAGTGTGTTGACGTTCAGAGTGTTGATGAAACGCAGAAATTGCATCGGGATTGAATACAACAGGCACCATTCCGACTTTTCTATATGGGAGTAATGTCTCAAACTGTCTACGCATTGAACGTTCCTTGTAAGACGAGTAGTAGTTTCCGAAGCACATCTGGAAGCATTCTGTAATCTATGGACCTTCGGATTGTTGATAAAACACAGGAATTGCACCGGGATTGAATACAACAGGCACAATGCGGACTTCTCTCCATGGGAGGAATGTCTCAAACAACCTACGCTTTGATCGATTAATGGAAGACCAGTAGTAGTTTCCGAAGCACATCTGGAGCCAGTCTGTAGTGTGTTGACGTTCAGAGTGTTGATGAAACACAGAAATTGCATCGCGATTGAATACAACAGACGCCATGCGTACTTTTCTCCACGGAATAATGTCTCAAACTGTTTCCGAAGCACATCTGGAGGTATGATGTAATCTGCGGACCATCAGAGTGTTGATGAAACACAGTGTTCATCGGGATTGAATAGTACAGGCACCATGAGGTCTTTAATCTATGGGAGTAATGTCTTAAACTCAATACGCTTTGATCGTTCCTTGGAAGACCAGTAGTAGTTTCCGAAGCCCATCTGGAGGCATTCTGTTATTTGCGGATCTTTAGTGTGTTGATGAAACACAGAAATTGCATCGGGATTGAATGCAACAGGCTCCATGCGGAAATTTCTACATGTGAGTAATGTCTCAAACTGTCTACGCTTTGATCGTTTCCTGGAAGACCAGGAGTAGTTTCCGAACCACATCTGGAACCATTCTGTAATCTGTGGACCTTACGTGTGTTGATGAAACACAAAAATTGCATCGGCATTTAATACAATAGCCACCATATGGACTTTTCTCCATGGGAGTAATGTCTCAAACTATTTACGCGTTGATCGATTCCTGGACGATCAGTAGCAGTTTCCGAAGCACACCTGGAGGCATTCTGTAATCTGCGGACCATCAGAGTGTTGATGAAACACAGAAAGTGCATCGTGATTGAGTAGAACAGGCACCATTAGGTCTTTAATCTATGGGAGTAATGTCTCAAACTGAATACGCTTTGATCGTTCCTTGGAAGACCAGTAGTAGTTTCCGAAGCCCATCTGGAATCATTCTGTTATCTATGGACCTGTTGATAAAACACAGGAATTGCATCGGGATTGAATACAACTGGCTCTATGCGGACTTTTCTCCATGGGAGTAATGTCTCAAACTGTCTATGTTTGATAGTTCCCTGGGTGACCAGAAGTAGTTTCCGAAGCACATCTGGACTCATTGTGTAGTGTGTTGACGTTCAGAGTGTTGATGAAACGCAGAAATTGCATCGGGATTGAATACAACAGGCACCATTCCGACTTTTCTCCATGGGAGTAATGTCTCAAACTGGGCGTGATTTGAACGTTCCCTGGAAAAACAGTAGTAGTTTCCGAAGCACATAAGGAGGCATTCTGTAATCGGTGGACGTTCAGGGTGTAATAAAATATAGAAATTGCATCGGCATTTAAAACAACAGGCACGATGCGGAATTTTCTACTTTGGTACAATGTCACAAACTATCTACGTTTTGCTCGGTTCCTGGAAGACAAGTAGTAGTTTACGAAGCAGAGCTGTAGGCTCCCTGTGATCTGCGGACTTTCAGATGTGTTGATGAAACACAGAAAGTGCATCGGGATTGAATACAACAGGCCCCATGTGGACATTTCTAGATGGGAGAAATGTCTCAAACTGTCTATGCTTAAATCGTTCCCTGGGTGACCAGAAGTAGTTTCCGAAGCACATCTGGAAACATTCTGTAATCTATGGACCTTCAGAGTCTTGACGAAACTCTGCAGTTACATCGGGATTGAATAAAACAGGCACCATGCGGACTTTTATCCGTAGGAGTAATGTCTCAAACAGTCTATGCTTTGAACGTTCCTTGTAAGACGAGTAGTAGTTTCCGAAGCACATCTGGAAGCATTCTGTAATCTATGGACCTTCAGAGTCTTGAAGAAACTCTGAAATTACATCGGGATTGAATAAAGCAGGCACCATGCGGACCTTTATCCGTAGGAGTAGTGTCTCAAACAGTCTATGCTTTGATCGTTCGCTGGGAGACCAGTAGTAGTTTCCGCAGCACATCTGGAGGCATTTTGTAATCAGCGGACCTTCACAATGTTGATGAAACACAAAATTGTATCAAGACTGAATACAAGAGGCACCATGCGCACTTTCCTCCATATGAGTATTGTCTCAAACTTTCTACGCATTAATCGATTGTTGGTAGACCACTAATTGTTTCCGAAGCACATCTGGAAGCATTCGTGTAATCAATGGAACTGCGGAGTGTTTATGGAACACAGGAATTGCATCGGGATTGAATACAACAGGCACCAGGTGGACATTTCTCCATGGGAGTAATGTCTCAAACTGTCTACGCTTTGAACGTTCCTTGTAAGACGAGTAGTAGTTTCCGAAGCACATCTGGAAGCATTCTGTAATCTATGGACCTTCGGAGTGTTTATGGAACACAGGAATTGCATCGGGATTGAATACAACAGGCACCAGGTGGACATTTCTCCATGGGAGTAATGTGTCAAACTGTCTATGTTTGATCGTTCCCTGGGTGACCAGAAGTAGGTTCCGAAGCACATCTGGACCCATTGTGTAGTGTGTTGACGTTCAGAGTGTTGATGAAACGCAGAAATTGCATCGGGATTGAATACAACAGGCACCATTCCGACTTTTCTATATGGGAGTAATGTCTCAAACTGTCTACGCTTTGATCGTTCCTTGGAAGACCAGTAGTAGTTTCCGAAGCCCATCTGGAGGCATTCTGTTATTTGCGGATCTTTAGTGTGTTGATGAAACACAGAAATTGCATCGGGATTGAATGCAACAGGCTCCATGCGGAAATTTCTACATGTGAGTAATGTCTCAAACTGTCTACGCTTTGATCGTTTCCTGGAAGACCAGGAGTAGTTTCCGAACCACATCTGGAACCATTCTGTAATCTGTGGACCTTACGTGTGTTGATGAAACACAAAAATTCCATCGGCATTTAATACAATAGCCACCATATGGACTTTTCTCCATGGGAGTAATGTCTCAAACTATTTACGCGTTGATCGATTCCTGGACGATCAGTAGCAGTTTCCGAAGCACACCTGGAGGCATTCTGAAATCTGCGGACCATCAGAGTGTTGATGAAACACAGAAAGTGCATCGTGATTGAGTAGAACAGGCACCATGAGGTCTTTAATCTATGGGAGTAATGTCTCAAACTGAATACGCTTTGATCGTTCCTTGGAAGACCAGTAGTAGTTTCCGAAGCCCATCTGGAATCATTCTGTTATCTATGGACCTGTTGATAAAACACAGGAATTGCATCGGGATTGAATACAACTGGCTCTATGCGGACTTTTCTCCATGGTAGTAATGTCTCAATCTGTCTACGTTTTGATCGATTCCTGGAAGACCAGTAGTAGTTTCCCAAGCACATCTGGAAGGATTCTGTAATCTATGGACCTTCAGAGTGTTTATGGAACACAGGAATTGCATCGGGATTGAATACAGCAGGCACCAGGTGGACATTTCTCCATGGGAGTAATGTCTCAAACTGTCTATGTTTGATAGTTCCCTGGGTGACCAGAAGTAGTTTCCGAAGCACATCTGGACTCATTGTGTAGTGTGTTGACGTTCAGAGTGTTGATGAAACGCAGAAATTGCATCGGGATTGAATACAACTTGCACCATTCCGACTTTTCTCCATGGGAGTAATGTCTCAAACTGTCTACGCTTTGAACGTTCCTTGGAAGACCAGTAGTAGTTTCCGAAGCACATCTGGAAGCATTCTGTAATCTAGGGACCTTCGGATTATTGATAAAACACAGGAATTGCAGCGGGATTGAATACAACAGGCACCATGTGGACATTTCTCCATTGGAGTAATGTCTCAAACTGTCTATGTTTGATCGTTCCCTGGGTGACCAGAAGTAGTTTCCGAAGCACATCTGGAGGCATTCTGTAATCCGTGGATCTTCCGAGTGTTGATGAAACTCATAAATTTCATCGGCATTTAATACAATAGGCACCATACTTACTTTTCTCCATGGGAGTAAAGTCTCAAATTGTTTACGCTTTGATCGTATCCTGGAAGATCAGTAGCAGTTTCCTAAGCACATCTGGAGGTATTCTGTAATCTGCGGACCGTCAGAGTGTTGATGAAACACAAAAATTGCATCAGCACTTAATACAATAGGCACCATAGGGACATTTCTCTATGGGAGTAATGTCTCAAACTATTTACGCTTTGATCGATTCCTGGAAGATCAGTAGCAGTTTCCGAAGCACATCTGGAGGTATTCTGTAATCTGCGGACCATCAGAGTGTTGATGAAACACAGAAAGTTCATCGGGATTGAATAGAACAGGCACCATGAAGTCTTTTATCTATGGGAGTAATGTCTTAAACTGAATACGCTTTGATCGTTCCTTGGAAGACCAGTAGTAGTTTCCGAAGCCCATCTCCAGGCATTCTGTAATCTGCGGATCTTTAGAGTGTTGATGGAACACAGAAATTGCATCGGGATTGAATGCAACAGGCTCCATGCGGAATTTTCTCCATGAGAGTAATGTCTCAAACTGTCTACGCTTTGATCGATTCCTGGAAGATCAGTAGTAGTTTCCGAAGCAAATCTGGAGGCATTCTGTAATCTGTGGACCTTCAGAGTGTTGATGAAACACAGAAATTGCTTCGGGATTTAATACAACAGACACCGAGCGGACTTCTCTCCATGTTAGTAATGTCTCAAACTGTATACGTTTTGATCGTTTCCTGGCAGACCAGTAGTAGTTTTCGAAGCACATCTAGAGGCATGCTGCAATCTGTCAACCTTCAGATTGTTGATGAAACACAGAAATTGCATCGGGATCGAATACACAGTCACCATGTGGCCTTTTCTCCATGGGAGTAAAGTCTCAAACTGTCGACGATATGATCGTTAACTGGAAGACCAGTAGTAGTTTCCAAAGAACATGTGGAGGCATTCTATAATCTGTCGACCTTCAGAGTGTTGATGAATCACAGAAATTGCATTGGGAGTAAATACAACAGGCACCATAAGGACTTTTCTCCATGTGATTAATGTCATAAACTGTCTACGCTTTAATAGTTCAATGGAAGCCCAGTAGTAGTTTCGGAAGCACATCTGTAGGTATTCTGTAACCTGTCGACCTTCAGAGTGTTGATGAAACACATAAATTGCATCGGGATTGAATACAACAGGCACCATGCGGACTTTTCTCCATGAGATAAATGTCTCAAACTGTCTTCGCTTTGATCGTTTTTTGGATGTCCAGTAGTAGTTTGCGTAGCACGTCTGGAGGCATTCTGTAATCTGTTGACATTCAGTTTGTTGATGAAACAGAGAAATTGCATCGGGATTGAATACAACATTCATGATGAAGACTTTTCTCAATGGGAGTAATCTCTCGAACTCTCTACGCTTTGATCTTTCCCTGGAAAACCAGAAGTAGATTCCGAAGCACATCTAAAGGCATTCTGTAATCTGTTGACCTTCAGAATGTTGATTTAACAGAAAAAATGCATCGTAATCGAATACAACGGGAACCATGTGGACTTTTCTCCATGGAAGTAATGTCTCAAATTGTCTACGCTTTGATCGTTCTGTGGAAGACACAGTAGTATTTTCCGAAATAAATCTGGAGGAATTCTGTAATCTGTGGTCCTTCAGAGTGTTGATGAAACACAAAAATTGCATCGGCATTTAATACAACAGGCACCATGCGGACTTTTCTACATGGGAGTAATGTCTCAAACTGTCTGCGCTTTGATCGTTTTTTGGATGTCCAGGTCTAGTTTCCGAAGCATATGTGGGGTCATTCTGTAATCTGTGAACCTTCAGAGTGTTGATGAAACACAGAAATTGCATCGGGATATATTACAACAGGCACCATGCGGACATTCCTGCATGGGAGTAATGTCTCAAACGGTCTATGTTTTGATCTTTCCCTGGGAGTCCACAAGTAGTTTCCTAAGCACATCTGGAGCCATTCTGTTATGTGTGGACGTTCCGAGTGTTGATGAAAGACATAAATTGCATCCTGATTGAATACAACAAGCACCATGCGGACATTTCTCCATGAGAGTAATGTCCCAAACTGTCTACGTTTTGATCGATTTCTGGAAGACCAGTAATAGTTTCCGAAGGACGTACGGAGGCATTCTGTAATCTGTGTACCTTCAGAGTGTTAATGAAACACAGAAATTCCATCGGGATTTATTACCACAGTCGCCGAGCGGACTTATCTCCATGGGAGTAATTTCTCGAACTGTCTAAGCTTTGATCGTTCCCTGGAAAACAAGAAGTAGATTTCGAAGCACATCTGGAGGCTTTCTGTAATCTGTGGACCTACAGAGTGTTTATGAAACACAGAAATGTCATCAGGATTGGATATAACAGGCACCATGCGGACTTTTCTCCATGGAAATAATGTCTCAAACTGTCTACGATTTGATCGTACCCTGGAAAACCAGTAGCAGTTTCCGAAGCACATCTAGAGGCATTCTGCAATCTGTCTACCTTCAGAGTGTTGATGAAACACAGAAATTGCATCGGGATCGAATACACAGGCACCATGTGGTCTCTTGTCCATGGGAGTAAAGTCTCAAATTGTCCACGCTTTGAGCGTTAACTGGAAGACCAGTTGTAGTTTCCGAAGAACATCTGGAGGCATTCTACAATCTGTCGATCTTTATAGTGTTGATGAATCACAGAATTGCATTGGGATTCAATACAACAGGCACGATGCGGACTTTTCTATATCTGAGTAATGTCTCAAACTGTCTACGATTTGATCGATACCTGGAAGACCAGTAGTAGTTTCCGAAGCACATCTGGAGGGATTCTCTAATCTGTGGACCTTCGGAGTGTTGGTGCAACACAGAAATTGCATCAAGATCGAATACAACATGCCCCATGCGGATTTTTCTGCATGGGAGTAATGTCTCAAACTGTCTATGTTTTGATCGTTCCCTGGGAGAGCAGAAGTAGTTTCCGAACCGCATCTGGAGCCATTCTGTAATGTGTGGACGTCCAGAGTGTTGATGAAACACATAAATTCCTTCCTCATTGAATACAACAGGCACCATGCAGACATTTCTCCATGAGAGTAATGTTCCAAACTGTCTACGCTTTGATCGATTTCTGGAAGACCAGTAGTAGTTTCCGCAGCACATCTGGAGGCATTCTGTAATCTGTGGACATTCAGAGTGTTGATGAATCACAGAAATTGCCTTGGGAGTGAATACAACAGGCACCATAAGGTCTTTTCTCCATGACATAAATGTCTGAAACTGTCTTCGTTTTGATCGTTTTTTGGATGTCTAGTAGTAGTTTCCGAAGCACATCTGGAGGCATTCTGTAATCTGTGGACTTTTAGAGTGTTGAGGAAACACAGAAATTTCATCGGGAATGAATACAACAGGCACCATGTGGACTTTTCTCCATGGGAATTATCCCTAAAACTGTCTACGCTTTGATCGTTCCCTGGATGTCCAGTAGTAGTTTTCGAAGCATATATGGGGGCATTCTGTAATCTGTGGATCTTCAGAGTGTTGATGAAACACAGAAATTGCATCAGGATTGAATACAACATGCACCATACCGACTTTTCTCCATGGGAGTAATGACTCAAACTGTCTACCTTTTGAACGATGTCTGGAAGACTAGTAGTAGTTTCTAAAGCACATCTGGAGGCATTCTGTAGTCTGTGGATCTTCAGCGTGTTTATGAAACACAGAAATGGCATCGGGATTGAGTACAACAGGCACCATGCCGACTTTTCTCCATGGGAGTAATGTCTCAAACTGTCTGTGCTTTGATCGATCCCTGGAAGACCAGTAGTTGTTTCCGAAGCACATATTGAGGCATTCTGTAATTTGTGGACCTTCAGAGTGTTGATGCAACACAGAAATTGCATCGGGATCGAATACAACAGGCATCATGAAGAATTTTATCCATGGTAGTAATGTCTCTAATTATCTCAGCTTTGATCATTCCCAGGAAGACCAATAGTAGTTTCCAATATACATCTGGAGGTATTCTGTAATCCGTGGACATTCAGAGTGTTGATGAAACATATAAATTTCCTCGGGATTGAATACAACAGGCTCCATGCGGAGTTTTCGCGATGGGAGTAATGTTTCAAACTGTCTTCGCTTTGATCTATTACTGGAAGACCAGTGTTAGTTTCCAAAGCACATCTGGAGGCATTCTGTAGTCTGCGGACCGTCAGAATGTTGATGAAAAACAGAAATTGTATCAGGATTGAATACAACAGGCACCATGCACACTTTCCTCCATGGGAGTAATGTCTCAAACTTTCTACGCTTTAATCGATTCCTGGAAGACCAGTAGTAGTTCCCGAAGCACATCTGCAAGCATTCTGTAATCTATGGACCTTCAGAGTGTTGACGAAACACTGAAATTACATCGGGATTGAATACAACGGGCACCATGTGGACTTTTATCCGCAGGAGTAATGTCTCAAACAGTCTACGCTTTGATCGTTCGCTGGGAGACCAGTAGTAGTTTCCGAAGCACATCTGGAGGCATTCTGTAATCTGCGGACATAGAGAATGTTGATGAAACACAGAAATTGTAACAGGATTGAATACAACAGGCACCATGCGCACTTTCCTCCATGGGAGAAATGTCTCAAACTGTCTACGCTTTAATCGATTGCTGGACGACCAGTAGTAGTTTCCGAAGCACATCTGGAAGCATTCTGTAATCTATGGACCTTCGGTGTGTTGATGTAACACAGGAATTCCATCGGGATTGAATACAACTGGCACCATGTGGACATTTCTCCATGGGAGTAATGTCTCAAACTATCTACGCTATGATAGATTCCAGGATGACTAGTAGTAGTTTCCGAAGCACATCAGGCGGCATTCTGTAATCAGTGGATCTTAAGAGTGTTGATGAAACACAAAAAAATCATCGGCATTAAATACAACAGGCACCATGCGGACTTTTCTACATGGAAGATATGTCTCATACGGTCTGCGTTTTGATCGTTTCCTGGACGACCAGAAGTAGTTTCCAAAGCACATCTGGAGGCATTCTGTAATCTCTGGACCTTCAGAGTGTTGATGAAACACAGAAATTGCATCGGCATTTAATACAACTGGCACCATGCGGACTTCTCTACATGGCAGTCATGTCTCAAACTGTCTACGCTTTGATAGATTCCAGGAAGACTATTAGAAGTTCCCGAAGCACATCTGGAGGCTTTCTGTAATCTGTGGACCTTCAGAGTGTTGATGAAACACAGAAATTGCATCAGGATTGAATACAACAGGCACCACGCGGACTTTTCTCAATGGGTGTAATTTCTCACTGTCTACGCTTTGATGGTTCTCTGGAAGGCAAGTAGTAGTTTCCGAAGCGCATCTGGAGGCATTCTATAAATTGTAGACCTTCAGTTTGTTGATGAAACACAGAAAATACATCGGGATGGTATACAACAGGCACCATGTCGACTTCTCTCCATGGGAATAATGTCTCAAATTGTCTACGCTTTGGTCGTTCCCTGGAAGACCAGTAGTAGTTCCCGAAGCACATCTGGATGCTTTCTGTAATCTGTGGACCTTCAGAGTGTTGATGAAACACAGAAATTGCATCGGGATGGAATACAACAGGCACCATGTGGACATTTCTCCGTAGGAGTAATGTCTCAAACAGTCTACGCTTTGATCGTTCGCTGGGAGACCAGTAGTAGTTTCCGAAGCACATCTGGAGGCATTCTGTAATCTGCGGACATAGAGAATGTTGATGAAACACAGATATTGTAACAGTATTGAATACAACAATCACCATGCGCACTTTCCTCCATGGGAGAAATGTCTCAAACTGTCTAAGTTTTTATCGTTCCCTGTAAGACTAGTAGTCGTTTCCGAAGCACATCTGTAGTCATTCTGTAATCTGTGGACCTTCAGAGTGTTGATGAAACACAGGAATTGCATCGGGATTGAACACAACAGGCACCAACCGAACTTTTCTCTATGGAAGTAATGCCTCAAACTGTCTACGTTTCGATCGATTCCTGGAAGACCAGTAGTAGTTTCCGAAGCCCATATGGAGGTATTCTGTCACCCGCAGGCTTTCAGAATGTTGATGAAATACAGAAACTGTATCAGGATTGAATACAACAGTCACCATGCGGACATTTCTCCATGGGAGTAATGTCTCAAACTTTATACGTTTTGATCGATTCCTGGAAGTCCAATAGATATTTCCGAAGCACATCTGGAGGGATTCTGTAATCTGTGGACATTCAGAATGCTGATGAAAGACAGAAATTGCATCGGGATTGAATTCAACAGGCACCACGAGATCTTTTCTCAATGGGTGTAATGTCTCACTGTCTACGCTTTGATGGTTCTCTGAAAGGCAAGTAGTAGCTTCCAAAGCGCATTTGGAGGCATTCTATAATCTGTGGAATTTCAGTTTGTTGATGAATCACAGAAAATACATCGGGATGGTATACAACAGGCACCATGTCGACTTCTCTCCATGGGAGTAATGTCTCACACTATCAACACTTTAATCGATTCCTGGAAGACCAGTAGTAGTTCCCGAAGCACATCTGGAAGCATTCTGTAATCTATGGACCATCAGAGTGTTGACGAAACACTGAAATTACATCGGGATTGAATACAACAGGCACCATGCGGACTTTTATCCGTAGGAGTAATGTCTCAAACAGTCTATGCTTCGATCGTTCGCTGGGAGACCAGTAGTAGTTTCCGAAGCACATCTGGAGGCATTCTGTAATCAGCGGACCTTCACAATGTTGATGAAACACCAAATTGTATCAGGACAAGAGGCACCACGCGCACTTTCCTGCATAAGAGTAATGTCTCAAACTTTCTACGCTTTAATCGATTCCTGGAAGACCAGTAGTAGTTTCCGAAGCACATCTGGAAGCATTCGTGTAATCTATGGACCTTCGGAGTGTTTATGGAACACAGGAATTGCATCGGGATTGAATACACCAGGCACCAAGAGGACGTTTCTCCATGGGAGTAATGTTTCAAAATGTCTATGTTTGATCGTTCCCTGGGTGACCAGAAGTAGTTTCCGAAGCACATCTGGACCCATTGTGTAGTGTGTTGACGTTCAGAGTGTTGATGCAACGCAGAAATTGCATCGGGATTGAATACAACAGGCACCATGCGGACTTTTCTCCATGGGGGTAAGGTCTCAAACTTTCTCTGCTTTGAACGATTCCTGGAAGACCAGTAGTAGTTTCCGAAGCACATCTGGAAACATTCTGTAATCTGTGAACCTTCACAGTGTTGATGAAATACAGAAATTGCAGCGGCATTTAATACAACAGGCACCATGCGGACTTTTCTACATGGGAGATATGTCTCATACGGTCTACGTTTTGATCGTTCCCTGGAAGACCAGAAGTAGTTTCCAAAGCACATCTGGAGGCATTCTGTAATCTCTGGACCTTCAGAGTGTTGATGAAATACAGAAATTGGACGGCATTTAATACAACAGGCACCATGCGGTCTTTTCTACATGGGAGTCATGTCTCAAACTGTCTACGCTTTGGTAGATTCCAGGAAGACTAGTAGTAGTTCCCGAAGCACATCTGGAGACATTCTGTAATCTGTGGATCTTAAGAGTGTTGATGAAACACAAAAATTGCATCGGCATTTAATACAACAGGCACCATGCGGACTTTTCTACATGGAAGATATGTCTCATACGGTCTACGTTTTGATCGTTCCCTGGAAGACCAGAAGTAGTTTCCAAAGCAAATCTGGAGGCATTCTGTAATCTCTGGACCTTCAGAGTGTTGATGAAATACTGAAATTGGACGGCATTTAATACAACAGGCACCATGCGGTCTTTTCTACATGGGAGTCATGTCTCAAACTGTCCACGCTTTGGTAGATTCCAGGAAGACTAGTAGTAGTTCCCGAAGCACATCTGGAGACATTCTGTAATCTGAGGACCTTCAGAGTGTTGATGAAACACAGAAATTGCATCGGGAATGAATACAACAGGCACCATACCGACTTCTCTCCGTGGAGTAACGTCTCAAACTGGGCCTGCTTTCAACGTTCCCTGGAAAAACAGTAGTAGTTTCCGAAGCACATAAGGAGGCATTCTGTAATCGGTGGACGTTCAGGGTGTAATAAAATACAGAAATTGCATCAGCATTTAAAACAACAGGCACGATGCGGACTTTTCTACTTGGGTATAATGTCACAAACTGTCTACGTCTCGCTCGGTTCCTGGAAGACCAGTAGTAGTTTACGAAGCACATCTGGAGACATTCTGTAATCTATGGACCTTCAGAGTGTTGACGAAGCACAGAAATTGCATCGGGATTGAATACAACAGGCACCATGTGGACATTTCTCCGTAGTAGTAATGTCTCAAACAGTCTACGCTTTAATCGATTCCTGGAAGACCAGTACTAGTTCCCGAAGCACATCTGGAAGCATTCTGTAACCTGCAGACCTTCAGAATGTCGATGAAACACAGAAATTGTATCAGGATTGAATACAAGAGGCACCATGTGCACTTTCCGCCATGTGAGTAATGTCTCAAACTGTCTACGCTTTAATCGATTCCTGGAAGACCAGTAGTAATTTCCGAAGCATATCTGGATTCACTCTGTAATCTATGGACATTCGGAGTGTAGATGAAACACTGGAATTGCAGCATCATTGAATACAACAAGCACCATGCGGAATTTTCGCCTTGGGAGTAATGTCTCAAACTGTCTACGCTTTGATCGTTCCCTGGAAGACCAGTAATATTTTCTGAAGCAAATCTGGAAACATTCTGTAATCTGTGGACCTTCAGAGTGTTGATGAAATGCAGAAATTGCCGCTGCATTTAATACAACAGGCACCATGCGGTCTTTTCTCAATGGGAGTAATGTCTCAAACTGTCTACGTTTTGATCGATTCCTAGAAGTCCAATAGTGATTACCGAAGCACATCTGGAGGCATTCTGTAATCTGTGGACCTTCAGAGTGTTGATGAATGACAGAAATTGCATCGTGAATGAATACAACAGGCACCATTCCGAATTTTCTCCATGGGAGTAATGTCTCAAACTGTCTACGCTTTGAACGTTCCTTGGAGGACCAGTAGTAGCTTCCGAAGCACATCTGGAAGCATTCTGTAATCTATGGACCTTCAGAGTCTTGACTAAACTCTGAAATTACATCGGGATTGAATAAAACAGGCACCATGCGGACTTTTATCCGTAGGAGTAATGTCTCAAACAGTCTATGATTTGATCGTTCGCTGGGAGATCAGTAGTAGTTTCCGCAGCACATCTGGAGGCATTCTGTAATCAGCGGACCTTCACAATGTTGATGAAACACAAAATTGTATCAGGACTGAATACAACAGGCACCATGCGCACTTTCCTCCATATGAGTAATGTCTCAAACTTTCTACGCATTAATCGATTCCTGGAAGAACACTAATATTTTCCGAAGCACATCTGGAAGCATTCGTGTAATCTATGGACCTTCGGAGTGTTTATGGAACACAGGAATTGCATCGGGATTGAATACACCAGGCACCAAGTGGACGTTTCTCCATGGGGGTAATGTCTCAAACTGTCTATGTTTGATCGTTCCCTGGGTGACCAGAAGTAGTTTCCGAATCACATCTGGACCCATTGTGTAGTGTGTTGACGTTCAGAGTGTTGATGCAACGCAGAAATTGCATCGGGATTGAATACAACAGGCACCATGCGGACTTTTCTCCATGGGGGTAAAGTCTCAAACTTTCTCCGCTTTGATCGATTCCTGGAAGACCAGTAGTAGTTTCCGAAGCACATCTGGAAACATTCTGTAATCTGTGAACCTTTACAGTGTTGATGAAATACAGAAATTGCAGCGGCATTTAATACAACAGGCACCATGCGGACTTTTCTACATGGGAGTCATGTCTCAAACTGTCTACGCTTTGATAGATTCCAGGAAGACTAGTAGTAGTTTCCGAAGCACATCAGGAGGCATTCTGTAATCTGTGGATCTTAAGAGTGTTGATGAAACACAAAAATTGCATCGGCATTTAATACAACAGGCACCATGCGGACTTTTCTGCATGGAAGATATGTCTCATACGGTCTACGTTTTGATCGTTCCCTGGAAGACCAGAAGTAGTCTCCAAAGCACATCTGGACCCATTCTGTAATCTCTGGACCTTCAGAGTGTTGATGAAATACAGAAATTGTATCGGCATTTAATACAACAGGCACCATGCGGACTTTTCTACATGGGAGTCATGTCTCAAACCTGTCTACGCTTTGGTAGATTCCAGGAAGACTAGTAGTAGTTCCCGAAGCACATCTGGAGACATTCTGTAATCTGTGGACCTTCAGAGTGTTGATGAAACACAGAAATTGCATCGGGAATGAATACAACAGGCACCATACCGACTTCTCTCCGTGGGAGTAATGTCTCACACTGGGCCTGCTTTGAACGTTCCCTGGAAAAACAGTAGTAGTTTCCGAAGCACATAAGGAGGCATTCTGTAATCAGCGGACGTTCAGGGTGTAATAAAATACAGAAATTGCATCGGCATTTAAAACAACAGGCACGATGCGGACTTTTCTACTTGGGTACAATGTCACAAACTGTCTACGTTTTGCTCGGTTCCTGGAAGACCAGTAGTAGTTTACGAAGCACATGTGGAGACATTCTGTAATCTATGGACGTTCAGAGTGTTGATGAAACACAGAAATTGCATCGGGATTGAATACAACAGGCCCCATGTGGACATTTCTAGATGGGAGTAATGTCTCAAACTGTCTATGCTTAAATCGTTCCCTGGGTGACCAGAAGTAGTTTCCGAAGCACATCTGGAAACATTCTGTAATCTATGGACCCTCAGAGTCTTGACGAAACTCTGCAGTTACGTCGGGATTGAATAAAACAGGCACCATGCGGACTTTTATCCGTAGGAGTAATGTCTCAAACAGTCTATGCTTTGATCGTTCGCTGGGAGACCAGTAGTAGTTTCCGCAGCACATCTGGAGGCATTCTGTAATCAGCGGACCTTCACAATGTTGATGAAACACAAAATTGCATCAAGACTGAATACAAGAGGCACCATGCGCACTTTCCTCCATATGAGTATTGTCTCAAACTTCCTACGCATTAATCGATTCTTGGAAGACCACTAATAGTTTCCGAAGCACATCTGGAAGCATTCTGTAATCTATGGACCTTCGGAGTGTTTATGGAACACAGGAATTGCATCGGGATTGAATACAACAGGCACCAGGTGGACATTTCTCCATGGGAGTAATGTGTCAAACTGTCTATGTTTGATCATTCCCTGGGAGACCAGAAGTAGGTTCCGAAGCACATCTGGACCCATTGTGTAGTGTGTTGACGTTCAGAGTGTTGATGAAACGCAGAAATTGCATCGGGATTGATTACAACAGGCACCATTCCGACTTTTCTCCATGGGAGTAATGTCTCAAACTGTCTACGCTTTGAACGTTCCTTGTAAGACGAGTAGTAGTTTCCGAAGCACATCTGGACGCATTCTGTAATCTATGGACCTTCGGATTGTTGGTGAAACACAGGAATTGCACCGGGATTGAATACAACAGGCACCATGTGGACATTTCTCATTGGGAGTAATGTCTCAAACAGTCTATGTTTGGTCGTTCCCTGGGTGACCAGAAGTAGTTTCCGAAGCACATCTGGAGCCATTCTATAATGTGTTGACGTTCAGAGTGTTGATGACACACAGAAATTGCATCGGGATTGAATACAACAGGCTCCATGCGGACTTTTCTCCATGAGAGTAATGTCTCAAACTGTCTACGTTTTGATCGATTCCTGGAAGTCCAATAGTGATTTCCGAAGCACATCTGGAGGCATTCTGTAATCTGTGGACCTTCAGAGTGTTGATGAATCACAGGAATTGCATCGTGAATGAAGACAACAGGCACCATTCCGAATTTTCTCCATGGGAGTAATGTCTCAAACTGTCTACGCTTTGAACGTTCCTTGGACGACCAGTAGTAGTTTCCGAAGCACATCTGGAAGCATTCTGTAATCTATGGACCTTCAGAGTCTTGAAGAAACTCTGAAATTACATCGGGATTGAATAAAACAGGCACCATGCGGACTTTTATCCGTAGGAGTAGTGTCTCAAACAGTCTATGCTTTGATCGTTCGCTGGGAGACCAGTAGTAGTTTCCGCAGCACATCTGGAGGCATTCTGTAATCAGCGGACCTTCACAATGTTGATGAAACACAAAATTGTATCAAGACTGAATACAAGAGGCACCATGCGCACTTTCCTCCATATGAGTATTGTCTCAAACTTTCTACGCATTAATCGATTGTTGGAAGACCACTAATAGTTTCCGAAGCACATCTGGAAGCATTCGTGTAATCAATGGAACTTCGGAGTGTTTATGGAACACAGGAATTGCATCGGGATTGAATACAACAGGCACCAGGTGGACATTTCTCCATGGGAGTAATGTCTCAAACTGTCTACGCTTTGAACGTTCCTTGTAAGACGAGTAGTAGTTTCCGAAGCACATCTGGAAGCATTCTGTAATCTATGGACCTTCGGAGTGTTTATGGAACACAGGAATTGCATCGGGATTGAATACAACAGGCACCAGGTGGACATTTCTCCATGGGAGTAATGTGTCAAACTGTCTATGTTTGATCGTTCCCTGGGTGACCAGAAGTAGGTTCCGAAGCACATCTGGACCCATTGTGTAGTGTGTTGACGTTCAGAGTGTTGATGAAACGCAGAAATTGCATCGGGATTGAATACAACAGGCACCATTCCGACTTTTCTATATGGGAGTAATGTCTCAAACTGTCTACGCATTGAACGTTCCTTGTAAGACGAGTAGTAGTTTCCGAAGCACATCTGGAAGCATTCTGTAATCTATGGACCTTCGGATTGTTGATAAAACACAGGAATTGCACCGGGATTGAATACAACAGGCACAATGCGGACTTCTCTCCATGGGAGGAATGTCTCAAACAACCTACGCTTTGATCGATTAATGGAAGACCAGTAGTAGTTTCCGAAGCACATCTGGAGCCATTCTGTAGTGTGTTGACGTTCAGAGTGTTGATGAAACACAGAAATTGCATCGGGATTGAATACAACAGACTCCATGCGTACTTTTCTCCACGGAATAATGTCTCAAACTGTTTCCGAAGCACATCTGGAGGTATGATGTAATCTGCGGACCATCAGAGTGTTGATGAAACACAGTGTTCATCGGGATTGAATAGTACAGGCACCATGAGGTCTTTAATCTATGGGAGTAATGTCTTAAACTGAATACGCTTTGATCGTTCCTTGGAAGACCAGTAGTAGTTTCCGAAGGATATCTGGAGGCATTCTGTTATTTGCGGATCTTTAGAGTGTTGATGAAACACAGAAATTGCATCGGGATTGAATGCAACAGGCTCCATGCGGAAATTTCTACATGTGAGTAATGTCTCAAACTGTTTACGCTTTGATCGTTTCCTGGAAGACCAGGAGTAGTTTCCGAACCACATCTGGAACCATTCTGTAATCTGTGGACCTTACGTGTGTTGATGAAACACAAAAATTGCATCGGCATTTAATACAATAGCCACCATATGGACTTTTCTCCATGGGAGTAATGTCTCCAACTATTTACGCGTTGATCGATTCCTGGACGATCAGTAGCAGTTTCCGAAGCACACCTGGAGGCATTCTGTAATCTGCGGACCATCAGAGTGTTGATGAAACACAGAAAGTGCATCGTGATTGAGTAGAACAGGCACCATGAGGTCTTTAATCTATGGGAGTAATGTCTCAAACTGAATACGCTTTGATCGTTCCTTGGAAGACCAGTAGTAGTTTCCGAAGCCCATCTGGAATCATTCTGTTATCTATGGACCTGTTGATAAAACACAGGAATTGCATCGGGATTGAATACAACTGGCTCTATGCGGACTTTTCTCCATGGTAGTAATGTCTCAAACTGTCTACGTTTTGATCGATTCCTGGAAGACCAGTAGTAGTTTCCGAAGCACATCTGGAAGGATTCTGTAATCTATGGACCTTCAGAGTGTTTATGGAACACAGGAATTGCATCGGGATTGAATACAACAGGCACCAGGTGGACATTTCTCCATGGGAGTAATGTCTCAAACTGTCTATGTTTGATAGTTCCCTGGGTGACCAGAAGTAGTTTCCGAAGCACATCTGGACTCATTGTGTAGTGTGTTGACGTTCAGAGTGTTGATGAAACGCAGAAATTGCATCGGGATTGAATACAACAGGCACCATTCCGACTTTTCTCCATGAGAGCAATGTCTCAAACTGCCTACGCTTTGATCGATTCCTGGAAGATCAGTAGTAGTTTCCGAAGCACATCGGGAGGCATTCTATCATCTGCGAACCTTATGAATGTTGATGAAACACAGAAATTGAATCAGGATTGTATACAACAGGCACCATACGCACTATTTTCCACGGGAGTAATGTCTCAAACTGTCTACGTTTTGATCGATTCCTGGAAGACCAGTAGTAGTTTCCGAAGCACATCTGGAAGCATTCTGTAATCTATGGACCTTCGGAGTGTTGATAAAACACAGGAATTGCATCGGGATTGAATACAACAGGCACCATGTGGATATTTCTAGATGGGAGTAATGTCTCAAACTGTCTATGCTTTAGTCGTTCCCTGGGGGACCAGAAGTAGTTTCCGAAGCACTTCTGGAGCCATTCTGTAGTGTGTTGACGTTCAGAGTGTTGATGAAACACGGAAATTGCATCGGGATTTAATACAACAGGCTCCATCCGGACTTTTCTCCATGGGAGTAATGTCTCAAACTGTCTACGTTTTGATCGATTCCTGGAAGTCCAATAGTGATTTCAGAAGCACATCTGGAGGCATTCTGTAATCTGTGGACCTTCAGATTGTTGATGAAATACAGAAATTGCATCGGGAATGAATACAACAGGCACCATGTGGTCATTTCTCCATGGGAGTAATGTCTCAAACTATCTACGCTTCAATCGATTCCTGGAAGACCATTAGTAGTTCACGAAGCACATCTGGAAGCATTCTGTAATCTATGGACCTTCAGAGTGTTGACAAAACACTGAAATTACATCGGGATTCAATACAACTGGCACCATGCGGCCTTTTATCCGTAGGCGTAATGTCTCAAAGAGTCTATGATTTTGATCGTTCGCTGGGAGACCAGTAGTAGTTTCCGAAGCACATCTGGAAGCATTCGTGTAATCTATGGACCTTCGGATTGTGTATGGAACACAGGAATTGCATCGGGATTGAATACAACAGGCACCATGCGGACTTTTCTACATGGGAGTCATGTATCAAACTGTCTACGCATTGATAGATTATAGGAAGACTAGTAGTAGTTCCCGAAGCACTTCTGGAGACATTGTGTAATCTGTGGACCGTCAGAGTGTTGATGAAACACCGAAATTGCATCGGGATTGAATACAACAGGCACCATGCGAACTTTTCTCCATGGGAGTAATGTCTCAAACTGTCTACGCTTTGATCGTTCCCTGGAAGACCAGAAGTAATTTCCGAAGCCCATCTGGAGCCATTCTCTAATGTGTTGACGTTCAGAGTGTTGATGAAACACAGAAATTTCATCGGGATTGAATACAACAGGCACCATGCGGACTTTTATCCGTACGAGTAATGTCTGAAACAGTCTATGCTTTGATCGTTAGGTGGGAGACCAGTAATTGTTTCCGAAGCACATCTGGAGGCATTCTGTAATCAGCTGACCTTCACAATGTTGATGAAACACAAAATTTTATCAGGATTGAATACAAGAGGCACCATGCGCACTTTCCTACATATGAGTAATGTCTCAAACTTTCTACGCTTTAATCGACTCCTGGAAGACCAGTTGTAGTTTCCGAAGCACATCTGGAAGCATTCTGTAATCTATGGACCTTCGGTGTGTTTATGGAACACAGGAATTGCACCGGGATTAAATACAACAGGCTCCAGGTGTACATTTCTCCATGGGAGTAATGTCTCTAACTGTCAATGTTTGATCGTTCCCTGGGTGACCAGAAGTAGTTTCCGAAGCACATCTGGACCCATTGTGTAGTGTGTTGACGTTCAGTGTGTTGATGAAACACAGAAATTGCATCGGGATTGAATACGACAGGCACCATTCAGACTTTTCTCCATGGGAGTAATGTCTCAAACTGTCTACGCTTTGAACGTACCTTGGAAGACAAGTAGTAGTTTCCGAAGCACATCTGGAAGCACTATGTAATCTATGGACCTTCGGATTGTTGATGAAACACAGGAATTGCACCAGGATTGAATACAACAGGCACCATGTGGACATTTATCCATGGGAGTAATGTCTCAAACTGTCTATGTTTGATCGTTCCCTGGGTGACCAGAAGTAGTTTCCGAAGCACATCTGGAGGAATTCTGTAATCTGTGGATCTTCGGAGTGTTGATGAAACTCATAAATTGCATCGGCATTTAATACAATAGGCACCATACTTTCTTATCTCCATGGGAGTGAAGTCTCAAACTGTTTACGCTTTGATCGATTCCTGGAAGATCAGTAGTAGTTTCCGAAGCATATCTGGAATCATTTTGTAATCTGCGGTCCTTCAGAATGTTGATGAAACACAGAAATTGTATCAGGATTGAATACAAGAGGCACCATGCGCACTTTCCTCCATATGAGTAATGTCTCAAACTTTCTACGCTTTAATCGATTCCTGGAAGACCACTAGTAGTTTTCGAAGCACATCTGGAAGCATTCGTGTAATCTATGGACCTTCGGAGTGTTTATGGAACACAGGAATTACATCGGGATTGAATACAACAGGCACCAGGTGGACATTTCTCCATGGGAGTAATGTCTCAAACTGACTATGTTTGATCGTTCCCTGGGTGACCAGAAGTAGTTTCCGAAGGACATCTGGACCCATTGTGTAGCGTGTTGACGTTCAGAGTGTTGATGAAACGCAGAAATTGCATCGGGATTGAATGCAACGGGCACCATGCGGACTTTTCTCCATGGGGGTAAGGTCTCAAACTTTCTACGCATTGATCGATACCTGGATGACCAGTAGTAGTTTCCGAAGCACATCTGGAAAAATTCTGTAATCTGTGAACCTTCACAGTGTTGATGAAATACAGAAATTGCAGCGGCATTTAATACAACAGGCACCATGCGGACTTTTCTACATGGGAGTCATGTCTCAAACTGTCTACGCTTTGATTGATTCCATGAAGACTAGTAGTAGTGTCAGAAGCACATCAGGAGGCATTCTGTAATCTGTGGATCTTAAGAGTGTTGATGAAACACAAAAAATGCATCGGAATTTATACAACAGGCACCATGCGAACTTTTCTACATGGGAGTCATGTATCAAACTGTCTACGCATTGATAGATTATAGGAAGACTAGTAGTAGTTCCCGAAGCACTTCTGGAGACATTGTGTAATCTGTGGACCGTCAGAGTGTTGATGAAACACAGAAATTGCATCGGGAATGAATACAACAGGCACCATACCGACTTCTCTCCATGGGAGTAATGTCTCAAACTGTCTACGCTTTGAACGTTCCCTGGAAAAACAGTAGTAGTTTCCGAAGCACATATGGAGGCATTCTGAAATAGGTGGACGTTCAGGGTGTTGATAACATACAGAAATTGCATCGGCATTTATAACAACAGGCACCATGCGGACTTTTCTACATGGGTATAATGTCTCAAACTGTCTACGTTTTGCTCGGTTCCTGGAAGACCAGTAGTAGTTTCCGAAGCACATCTGGAGGCATTCTGTAATCTGCAGACCTTCGGAATGTTGATGAAATACAGAAACTCTATCAGGATTGAATACAACAGGCACCATGCGGACTTTTCTCCATGGGAGTAATGTCTCAAACTGTCTACGCTTTGATCGATTCCTGGAAGTCCAATAGTGATTTCCGAAGCACATCTGGAGGCATTCTGTAATCTATGGACCTTCAGAGTGTTGATGAAACACAGAAATTGCATCGGGAATGAATACAACAGGCACCATTCGGTCTTTTCTCCATGGGAGTAATGTCTCAAACTGTCTACGATTTGAACGTTCCTTGGAAGACCAGTAGTAGTTTCTGAAGCACATCTGGAAGAATTCTGTAATCCATGGACCTTCGGAGTGTTGATGAAACACAGGAATTGCCTCGGGATTGAATACAACAGGCACCATGTGGACATTTCTCCATGGGAGTAATGTCTCAAATTGTCTATGTTTGATCGTTCCCTGGGTGACCAGAAGTAGTTTCCGAAGCACATCTGGACCCACTGTGTAGTGTGTTGACGTTCAGAGAGTTGATGAAACGCAGAAATTGCATCGGGATTGAATACAACGGGCACCATGCAGACTTTTCTCCATGGGGGTAAGGTCTCAAACTTTCTACGCTTTGATCGATTCCTGGAAGACCAGTAGTAATTTCCGAAGCACACCTGGAAACATTCTGTAATCTGTGGACATTCAGAGTGTTATGAAAAACAGAAATTGCTTCGGGATCCAATATAACAGGCACCATGCGGACTCTTCTCCATGGGAGTAATGTCTCAAACTTTCTACGCTTTAATCGATTCCTGGAAGACCAGTAGTAGTTTCCGAAGCACATCTGGAAGCATTCGTGTAATCTATGGACCTTCGGAGTGTTATGGAACACAGGAATTGCATCGGGATTGAATACAACAGGCACCAGGTGGACATTTCTCCATGGGAGTAATGTCTCAAACTGTCTATGTTTGATCTTTCCCTGGGTGACCAGAAGTAGTTTCCGAAGCACATCTGGACCCATTGTGTATTGTGTTGACGTTCAGAGTGTTGATGAAACGCAGAAATTGCATCGGGATTGAATACACGGGCACCATGCGGACTTTTCTCCATGGGGGTAAGGTCTCAAATTTTCTACGCTTTGATCGATTCCTGGAAGACCAGTAGTAGTTTCCGAAGCACATCTGGAAACATTCTGTAATCTGTGAACCTTCACAGTGTTGATGAAATACAGAAATCTCAGCGGCATTTAATACAACAGGCACCACGCGGACTTTTGTACATGGGAGTCATGTCTCAAACTGTCTACGCTTTTATAGATTCCAGGAAGACTAGTAGTAGTTTCAGAAGCACATCAGGAGGCATTCTGTAATCTGTGGATCTTAAGAGTGTTGATGAAACACAAAAAATGCATCGGCATTTAATACAACAGGCACCATGCGGACTTTTCTACATGGGAGTCATGTCCTGTCTACGCTTTGATAGATTCCAGGAAGACTAGTAGTAGTTTCAGAAGCACATCAGGAGGCATTCTGTAATCTGTGGATCTTAAGAGTGTGGATGAAACGCAAAAAATGCATCGGCATTTAATACACTCCTGGAAATTGTAATAAGAACACCGTGAATTCATTGTCCCAGGAAGGGGAAACTTTATTGAGACATTCCTGGGGTCAGATACATCACATGATCACACTGACAGAACCACAGGCACATAGACACAGGCAACAGAGCATGCACAATGTCGGCACTAGTACAGTGTATATCCACCTTTCGCAGCAATGCAGGCTGCTATTCTCCCATGGAGACGATCGTAGAGATGCTGGATGTAGTCCTGTGGAACGGCTTGCCAGGCATTTCCACCTGGCGCCTCAGTTGGACCAGCGTTCATGCTGGACGTGCAGACCGCGTGAGACGACGCTTCATCCAGTCCCAAACATGCTCAATGTAGGACAGATCCGGAAATCTTGCTGGCCAGGGTAGTTGACTTATACCTTCTAGAGCACGTTGGATGGCACGGGATACATGCGGACGTGCATTGTCCTGTTGGAACAGCAAGTTCCCTTGCCGGTCTAGGAATGGTAGAACGATGGGTTCGATGACGGTTTGGATGTACCGTGCACTATTCAGTGTCCCCTCGACGATCACCAGAGGTGTACGGCCACTGTAGGAGATCGCTCCCCACACCATGATGCCGGGTGTTGGCCCTGTGTATGCAGTCCTGATTGTGGCGCTCACCTGCACGGCGCCAAACACGCATACGACCATCATTGGCACCAAGGCAGAAGCGACTCTGATCGCTGAAGACGACACGTCTCCATTCGTCCCTCCATTCACGCCTGTCACGACACCACTGGAGGCGGGCTGCACGATGTTGGGGCGTGAGCGGAAGACGGCCTAACGGTGTGCGGGACCGTAGCCCAGCTTCATAAAGATGGTTGCGAATGGTTCTCGCCGATACCCCAGGAGCAACAGTGTCCCTAATTTGCTGGGAAGTGGCGGTATGGTTCCCTACGGCACTGCGTAGGACCCTACGGTCTTGGCGTGCATCCGTGCGCCGCTCCGGTCCGGTACCAGGTCAACAGGCACGTGCACCTTCCGCCGACCACTGGCGACAACATCGATGTACTGTGGAGACCTCACGCCCCACGTGTTGAGCAATTCGGCGGTACGTCCACCCGGCCTCCCGCATGCCCACTATACGCCCTCGCTCAAAGTCCGTCAACTGCACATTCGGTTCACGTCCACGCTGTCGCGGCATGCTACCAGTGTTAAAGACTGCGATGGAGCTCCGTATGCCACGGCAAACTGGCTGACACTGATGGCGGCGGTGCACAAATGCTGCGCAGCTAGTGCCATTCGACGGCCAAAACCGCGGTTGCTGGTGTGTCCGCTGTGCCGTGCGTGTGATCATTGCTTGTACAGTCCTCTCGCAGTGTCTGGAGCAAGTATGGTGGGTCTGACACACCGGTGTCAATGGGTTCTTTTTTCCATTTCCAGAAGTGTACAACAGGCACCATGCGGTCTTTTCTACATGGAAGATATGTCTCATTCGGTCTACGTATTGATCGTTCCCTGGGTGACCAGAAGTAGTTTCCGAAGCACATCTGGACCCATCGTGTAGTGTGTTGACGTTCAGTGTGTTGATGAAACACAGAAATTGCATCGTGAATGAATACTACATGCACCATTCCGACTTTTCTCCATAGGAGTAATGTCTCAAACTGTCTACGCTTTGAACGTTCCTTGGAAGACCAGTAGTAGCTTCCGAAGCACATCTGGAAGCATTCTGTAATCTATGGACCTTCAGATTGTTGTTGAAACACAGGAATTGCACCGGGATTGAATACAACAGGCACCATGTGGACATTTCTCCATGGGAGTAATGTCTCAAACTATCTACGCTTTAATCGATTCCTGGAAGTCCATTAGTAGTTCACGAAGCAAATCTGGAAGCATTCTGTAATCTATGGACCTTCAGAGTGTTCACGAAACACTGAAATTACATCGGGATTGAATACAACAGGCACCATGCGGACTTTTATCCGTAGGAGTAATGTCTCAAACAGTCTATGCTTTGATCGTTCGCTGTTAGACCAGTAGTGGTTTCCGAAGCACATCTGGAGGCATTCTGTAATCAGCGAACCTTCACAATGTTGATGAAACACAAAATTGTGTCAGGACTGAATACAAGAGGCACCACGCACACATTTCTGCATGTGAGTAATGTTTTAAACTTTCTACGCTTTAATCGATTACTGGAAGACCAGTAGTAGTTTCCGAAGCACAACTGGAAGCATTCGTGTAATCTATGGACCTTATGAGTGTTGATGAAACACAAAAATTGCATCGGCATTTAATACAACAGGAATCATGCGGACTTTTCTACATGGAAGACATGTCTCATACTGTCTATACTTTGATCGTTCCCTGTAAGACCAGTAGTAGTTTCCGGAGTACATCTGGAAACATTCTGTAAACTGTGGACCTTCAGAGAGTTGATGAAATACAAAAATTGTTGCGGCATTTAATACAACAGGCACCATACGGACTTTTCTACATGGGAGCCATGTCTCAAACTGTCTACGCTTTGTTCGATTCCAGGAAGATCAGGAGTAGTTTCTGAAGCACATCTGGAAGCATTCTGTAATCTATGGACCTTCGGAGTGTTGATGAAACACAGGAATTTCATCGGGATTGAATACAACAGGCTCCATGCGGACTTTTCTACATGGAAGACATGTCTCATACTGTCTACGCTTTGATCGATTCCTGGAAGTCCAATAGTGATTTCCGAAGCACATCTGGAGGCATTCTGTAATCTGTGGACCTTCAGAGTGTTGATGAAACACAAAAATTGCATAGGCATTTAATATAACAAGCACCATGCGGACTTTTCTACATGGAAGACATGTCTCATACTGTCTACGCTTTAATCGTTCCCTGGAAGACCAGTAGTAGTTTCCGGAGTACATCTGGAAACATTCAGTAAACTGAGGACCTTCAGAGAGTTGATGAAATACAGAAATTGCTGCGGCATTTAATACAACAGGCACCATACGGACTTTTCTACATGGGAGTCATGTCTCAAACTGTCTACGCTTTGTTCGATTCCAGGAAGATCAGTAGTAGTTTCCGAAGCACATCTGGAAGCATTCTGTAATCCATGGACCTTCGGAGTGTTGATGAAACACAGGAATTTCCTCGGGATTGAATACAACAGGCACCATGTGGTCATTTCTCCATGGGAGTAATGTCTCAATCAGTCTACGCTTTGATCGATTCCTGGAAGATCAGTAGTAGTTTCCGAAGCACATCTGGAAGCATATTGTAATCTGCGGACGTTCAGAATGTTGATGAAACACAGAAATTGTATCAGGATTGAATACAAGAGGCACCGTGCGCACTTTCCTCCATATGAGTAAAGTCTTAAAGTTTCTACGCTTTAATCGATTCGTGGAAGACCAGCAGTAGTTTCCGAAGCACATCTGGAAGCATTCGTGTAATCTATGGCCCTTCGGAGTGTTTATGGAACACAGGAATTGCATTGGGATTGAATACAACAGGCACCAGGTGGACATTTCTTTATGGGAGTAATGTCTCAAACTGTCTATGTTTGATCGTTCCCTGGGTAAACAGAAGTCGTTTCCGAAGCACATATGGACCATTTGTGTAGTGTGTTGACGTTCAGAGTGTTGATGAAACGCAGAAATTGCATCGGGATTGAATACAACGGGAACCATGCGGACTTTTCTCCATGGGGGTAAGGTCTCAAACTTTCTACGCTTTGATCGATTCCTGGAAGACCAGTAGTAGTTTCCGAAGCACATCTGGAAACATTCTGTAATCTATGAACCTTCACAGTGTTGTTGAAATACAGAAATTGCAGCGGCATTTAATACAACAGGCACCATGCGGACTTTTCTACATGGGAGTCATGTCTCAATCTGTCTACGCTTTGATTGATTCCAGGAAGACTAGTAGTAGTTTCAGAAGCACATCAGGAGGCATTCTGTAATCTGTGGATCTTAAGAGTGTTGATGAAACACAAAAAATGCATCGCCATTTAATACAACAGGCACCATGCGGACTTTTCTACATGGGAGTCATGTCTCAGACTGTCTACGCATTGATAGATTCCAGGAAGACTAGTAGTCCTTTCAGAAGCACATCAGGAGGCCTTCTGTAATCTGTGGACCTTCAGAGTGTTGATGAAACACAGAAATTGCATCGGGAATGAATACAACAGGCACCATACCGACTTATCTCCATGGGAGTATTGTCTCAAACTGTCTACACTTTTGAACGTTCCCTGGAAGAACAGTAGTAGTTTCCGAAGCACATATGGATGCATTCTGTAATAGGTGGACGTTCAGGGTGTTGATAACATATAGAAATTTCATCGGCATTTAAAACAACAGGCACCATGCGGACTTTTCTACATGGGTATAATGTCTCAAACTGTCTACGTTTTGCTCGGTTCCTGGAAGACCAGTAGTAGTTTCCGAAGCACATCAGGAGGCATTCTGTAACCTGCAGACCTTCAGAATGTTGATGAAATACAGAAACTGTATCAGGATTGAATACAACAGGCACCATGCGGACTTTTCTCCATGGGAGTAATGTCTCAAACTGTCTACGCTATGATCGATTACTGGAAGACCAATAGTGATTTTCGAAGCACATCTGGAGGCATTCTGTAATCTGTGGACCTTCAGAGTGTTGATGAAACACAGAAATTGCATCGGGAATGATAACAACAGGCACCATTCCGACTTTTCTCCATGGGAGTAAGGTCTCAAACTGTCTACGCTTTGAACGTTCCTTGGAAGACCAGAAGTAGTTTCCGAAGCACCTCTGGACCCACTGTGTAGTGTGTTGACGTTCAGAGTGTTGATGAAACGCAGAAATTGCATCGGGATTGAATACAACGGGCACCATGCAGACTTTTCTCCATGGGGGTAAGGTCTCAAATTTTCTACGCTTTGATCGATTCCTGGAAGACCAGTAGTACCTTCCGAAGCACACCTGGAAACATTCTGTAATCTGTGGACATTCAGAGTGTTATGAAAAACAGAAATTGCTTCGGGATCCAATATAACAGGCACCATGCGGACTCTTCTCCATTGGAGTAATGTCTCAATCAGTCTACGATTTATCGATTCCTGGAAGATCAGTAGTAGTTTCCGAAGCACATCTGGAGGCATTTTGTAATCTGCGGATTTTCAGAATGTTGATGAAACACAGAATTCGTATCAGGATTGAATCAAAAGGCACCATGAGCACTTTCCTCCATGGGAGTAATGTCTCAAATTGTCTACGCTTTAATCGATTCCTGGAAGACCAGTAATAGTTTCTGAAGCACATCTGGAAACATTCTTAAATCTGTGGCCCTTCAGAGTGTTGATGAAATGCAGAAATATCCGCTGCATTTAATAGAACAGGCACCATGCGGACTTTTCTCCATGGGAGTAATGCCTCAAACTGTCTACGCTTTGATCGATTCCTGAAAGACCAGTAGTTGTTTCCGAAGCCCATTTGGAGGCATTCTGTAATCTGCGGATCTTCAGAGTTATGATGAATCACACAAATTGCATCGGGATTGAATACAACAGGCTCCATACCGACTTTTCTCCATGGGAGTAATGTCTCAGACTGTCTATGCTTTGAACGTTCTTAGAGGACCAGTAGTAGTGTCCAAAGCACATCTGGAAACATTCTGTAATCTGTGGACGTTCAGGGTGTTATGAAAAACAGAAATTGCTTCGGGATCCAATATAACAGGCACCATGCGCACTTACCTCCAAGGGGGTAATGTCTCAAACTATTTACGCTTTAATCGATTCCTGGAAGACCAGTACTAGTTCTCGAAGCACATCTGGAAGCATTCTGTAATCAGCGGACCTTCACAATGTTGATGAAACACAGAAATTGTATCAGGATTGAATACAAGAGGCACCATGCGCACTTTCCTCCATATGAGTAATGTCTTAAACTTTCTACGCTTTAATCGATTCGTGGAAGACCAGTAGTAGTTTCCGAAGCACATCTGGAAGCATTCGTGTAATCTATGGACCTTCGGAGTGTTTATGGAACACAGGAATTGCATCGGGATTGTATACAACAGGCACCAGGTGGACATTTCTCCATGGGAGTAATGTCTCAAACTGTCTATGTTTGATCGTTCCCTGGGTGACCAGAAGTAGTTTCCGAAGCACATCTGGACCCATTGTGTAGTGTGTTGACGTTCAGAGTGTTGATGAAACGCAGAAATTGCATCGGGATTGAATACAACGGGAACCATGCGGACTTTTCTCCATGGGGGTAAGGTCTCAAACTTTCTACGCTTTGATCGATTCCTGGAAGACCAGTAGTAGTTTCCGCAGCACATCTGGAAACATTCTGTGATCTATGAACCTTCACAGTGTTGATGTAATACAGAAATTGCAGCGGCATTTAATACAACGGGCACCATGCGGACTTTTCTACATGGAAGTCATGTCTCAAACTGTCTACGCATTGGTAGATTCCAGGAAGACTAGTAGTCCTTTCAGAAGCACATCAGGAGGCATTCTGTAATCTGTGGACCGTAAGAGTGTTGATGAAATACAAAAAATGCATCGGCAATTAATACAACAGGCACCATGCGGACTTTTCTACATGGGAGTCATGTCTCAAACTGTCTACGCATTGATAGATTCCAGGAAGACTAGTAGTCCTTTCAGAAGCACATCAGGAGGCCTTCTGTAATCTGTGGACCTTCAGAGTGTTGATGAAACACAGAAATTGCATCGGGATTGAATACAACAGGCACCATACCGACTTATCTCCATGGGAGTATTGTCTCAAACTGTCTACACTTTTGAACGTTCCCTGGAAGAACAGTAGTAGTTTCCGAAGCACATATGGATGCATTCTGTAATAGGTGGACGTTCAGGGTGTTGATGAAACACAGAAATTGCATCGGGAATTAATACAACAGGCACCATACCGACTTTTCTCCATGGGAGTAATGTCTCAAACTGTCTACACTTTGAACGTTCCCTGGAAAAACAGTAGCAGTTTCCGAAACACATATGGAGGCATTCTGTAATAGGTGGACGTTCAGGGTGTTGATAACATACAGAAATTGCATCGGCATTTAAAACAACAGGCACCATGCGGACTTTTCTACATGGGTATAATGTCTCAAACTGTCTACGCTATGATCGATTCCTGGAAGACCAATAGTGATTTTCGAAGCACATCTGGAGGCATTCTGTAATCTGTGGACCTTCAGAGTGTTGATGAAACACAGAAATTTCATCGGGAATGATTACAACAGGCACCATTCCGACTTTTCTCCATGGGAGTAATGTCTCAAACTGTCTACGCTTTGAACGTTCCTTGGAAGACCAGAAGTAGTTTCCGAAGCACATCTGGACCCACTGTGTAGTGTGTTGACGTTCAGAGTGTTGATGAAACGCAGAAATTGCATCGGGATTGAATACAACAGGCACCACACGGACTTTTCTCAATGGGTGTAATGTCTCACTGTCTACGCTTTGATCGATTAATGGGTGACCAGTAATAGTTTCCGAAGCACATCTGGAGGCATTCTGTAATCTGTGGACCTTATGAGTGTTGATGAGACACAAAGAATTGCATCGGCATTTAATACATCAGGCACCATGCGGCATTTCTACATGGGAGTAAAGTCTCAAACTGTCTACGCTTTGTTCGTATCCTGGAAGACCAGTAGTAGTTTCCGATGCACAACTCGAGGCATTCTGTAATCTGAGGACCTTCAGAGTGTTGATGAAACACAGAAATTGCATCGGGATTGAATACAACAGGCATCAATCGGACTTTACTCCATGGGAGTAATGTCTCAAACTGTCTACGCTTTGATCGATTCCTGGAAGATCAGTAGTAGTTTCCAGAGCTCATCTGGAAGCATTTTTTAATCTTCGGACCTTCAGAATGAAGATGAAACACAGAAATTGTATCATGATTGAATACGAAAGGCACCATGTGGACTTTTCTCCACATGAGTAATGTTTCAAACGGTCTACCTTTTCATCGATTCCTGGAAGTCCAGTAGTGATTTCCGAAGCACATCTGGAGGCATTCTGTAATCTGTGGACCTTCAGAGTGTTGATGAAACATAGAAATTGCATCGGGACTGTATACAACAGGCACCATGCTCAATTTTCTCCATTGGAGTAATGTCTCAAACTGTCTACGCTTTGATCGTTCCCTGGAAAACCAGTAGTAGTTTCCGAAGCACATCTGGAGGCATGCTGTAATCCGTGGACCTTCAGAGTGTTGATGAAACACAGATATTGCATCGGGATTGAACACAACAGGCACCATGCGGACTTTTCTCTATGGGAGTAATGTCTCAAACTGTTTACGCTTTGATCGATTCCTGGAAGACCAGTAGCAGATTCCGGAGCACATTTGGAGGCATTCTGCCATCTGCGGACCGTCAGAGTGTTGATGAAACACAGAAGTTGCATCAGGATTGAATAGAACAGGCACCATGAGGTCTTTAATCTATGGGAGTAGTTTCTCAAACTAAATACGCTTTGATCGTTCCCTGGAAGACCAGTAGTAGTTTCCAGAGCACATCTGGAGGCATTCTGTAATCTCTGGACCTTCAGAGTGATGATGAAATACAAAAATTGCATCGGAATTTAATACTACAGACACCATGCGGACTTTTCTACATGGTAGAAATGTGTAATACTGTCTACGTTTTGATCGTTCCCTGGAAGACCAGATGTTGTTTCCGAAGCACATCTGGGGGCATTCTGTATCCTGTGGACCTTCATAGTGTTGACAAAATACAGAAATGGAATCGGCATTTAGTACAACAGGCTCCATGCGGCCTTTCTACATGGGAGTATGGTCTCAAACTGTCTACAATTTGTTCGTATCCTGGTAGACCAAAAGTAGTTTACGAAAGACAACTCGAGGCATTCTGTAATCTGAGGACTTTCATAGTGTTGAAGAAACACAGAAGTTGCATCGGGATTGAATACAACAGGCACCTATCGGACTTTTCTCGTTTGAGTAATGTCTCAAACTGTCTACGCTTTGATCGATTCCGGGAAGATCAGTAGTAGTTTCCAAAGCACATCTCGAGGCATTCTGTAATCTTCGGAACTTCAGAATGTTGATGAAACACAGAATTTGTATCAGGTTTGAATACAACATGCACCATGCGGACTTTTCTCCATTGGAGTAATGATTCAAACTGTCTACCTATTGATCGATTCCTGGAAGTCCAGTAGTGATTTCCGAAGCACATCTGGAGGCATTCTGTAATCTGTGGACCTTCAGAGTGTTGATGAAACATACAAAATGCAACGGGACTGTATTCAACAGGTACCATGCTCACTTTTCTCCATTGGAGTAATTTCGCAAACTGTCTACGCCTTGATAGATTCCCGGAAAACCAGTACTAGTTTCCGAAACACATCTGGAAGCATTCTGTAATTTATGGACCTTCAGAGTGTTGTTGAAACACAGAAATCGCATCGGGATTGAATACAACGGGCTCCATGCGGACTTTTCTCCATGGGAGTAATGTCTCAAACTGTCTACGCTTTGATCGTTCCCTGGAAGACCAGTAGTAGTTTCCGAATCACATCTGGAGTCATTCTGTACTCTGTGGACCTTCAGAGTGTTGATGAAACACAGAAATTGCATCGGGATTGAATACAACAGGCACCATGCGGACTTTTCTCCATGGGAGTAATGTCTCCAACTGTTTACGCTTTGATCGATTCCTGGAAGATCAGTAGCAGATTCCGATGCACATCTGGAGGCATTCTGTAATCTGCGGACTATCATAGTGTTGATGAAACACAGAAATTACATCGGGATTAAATAGAACAGGCACCATGAGGTCTTTAATCTGTAGGAGTAATGTCTCAAACTAAATACGCCTTGATCGTTCCCTGGAAGATCCGTAGTATTTTCCGAAGTACATCTGGTGGCATTCTGTAATATGCGGACCTTCAGAATGTTGATGAAACACAGACATTGTATCAGGATTGAATACAACAGGCACCTTTCGCAATTTTCTCCATGGGAGAAAATGTCTCAAACTGTCTATGTTTTGATCGATTCCTGGAAGACCAGTAGTATTTTCCGAATTACATCTGGAAGCATTCTGTAATCTATGGAAATTATGAGTGTTAATGAAACACAGAAGTTGCATCGGGATTGAATACAACAGGCACCATGCGGACTTTTCTCCATGGGCGTAATGTCTCAAACTGACTACGCTTTGATCGTTTCCTTGAAGACCAGTAGTAGTTTCCGGAGTACATCTGGAAATATTGTGTAAACTGTGGACCTTCAGAGTGTTGATGAAATACAGAAATTGCTCCGGCATTTAATACCACAGGCACCAAGCGGACTTTTCGTCATGGGAGTCATGTCTCAAACTGTCTACGCTTTGATCGATTCCTGGAAGACCAGTAGTAGTTTCCGAAGTAGATCTGGAGGCATTCTGTAATCACTGGACCTTCAGAGTGATGATGAAACACAAAAATTGCATCGGAATTTAATACAACAGCCACCATGCGGATATTTCTGCATGGTAGAAATTTCTGATACTGTCTACGATTTGATCGTTCCCTGGAAGACCAGAAGTTGTTACCGAAGCACATCTGGAGGCATTCTGTAATCTGTGGACCTCCATAGTGTTGACGAAATACAGAAATTGCATCGGCATTTAATACATCAGGCACCATGCGGCATTTCTACATGGGAGTAAAGTCTCGAACTGTGTACGCTTTGTTCGTATCCTGGAAGACCAGTAGTAGTTTCCGAAGCACAACTTGAGTCATTCTGTAATCTGAGGACCTTCTGATTGTTGATGAAACACAGAAATTGCATCGGGATTGAATACAACAGGCATCAATCGGACTTTACTCCATGGGAGTAATATCTCAAACTGTCTACGCTTTGATCGATTCCTGGAAGATCAGTAGTAGTTTCCAAAGCTCATGTGGAAGCATTTTTTAATCCTCGGACCTTCAGAATGATGATGAAACACAGAAATTGTATCATGATTGAATACGACATGCACCATGTGGATTTTTCTCCACGGGAGTAATGTTTCAAACTGTCTACCTTTTGATCGATCCCTGGAAGTCCAGTAGTGATCTCCGAAGCACATCAGGAGGCATTCTGTAATCTGTGGACCTTCAGAGTGTTGATGAAACATAAAAAATTGCATCGGGACTGTATACAACAGGCACCATGCTCACTTTTCTACATGGGAGTAATGTCTCAAACTGTCTACGCTTTGATCGTTCCCTGGAAAACCAGTAGTAGTTTCCGAAGCACATGTGGAGGTATGCTGTAATCCGTGGACCTTCAGAGTGTTGATGAAACACAGAAATTGCATCGGGATTGAACACAACAGGCACCATGCGGACTTTTCACTGTGGGAGTAATGTCTCAAACTGTTTACGCTTTGATCGTTCCCTGGAAGACCAGTAGTAGTTTCCGAATCACATCTGGAGTCATTCTGTACTCTGTGGACCTTCAGAGTGTTGATGAAACACAGAAATTGCATCGGGATTGAATACAACAGGCACCATGCGGACTTTTCTCCATGGAAGTAATGTCTCAAACTGTTTACGCTTTAATCGTTCCCTGGAAGACCAGTAGTAGTTTCCGAAGCAAATCTGGAGGCATTCTGTAATCTGTGGACTTTCGGAGTGTTGATGAAACACAGAAATTGCACCGGGATTGAATACAACAGGCACCATGCTTACTTTTCTCCAAGGGAATGATGTCTCAAACATTCTACGCTTTGAAAGATTCCTGGGAGGCCTGTAATAGCTTCCGAAGCACAGCTGGAAGACTCCTGTAATCTGTGGACCCTCAGAGTGTTGATGAAACACAGAAATTGCATCGGGATTGGATACAACAGGCACCATGCTTACTTATCTCCATGGCAGTAAAGTTTCAAACTGTCTACGCTTTGATCGATTACTGGAAGGCCAATTGTAGTTTAAGAAGTACATCTGAAAGCATTCTGTAATCAGTGGACCTTCAGATTGTTGATGAAACACAGAAATTGCATCGGGATTGAATACAACAGGCACTATGCGGCCTTTTCTCCATGGGAGTAATGTCTCAAACTTTCTACGCTTTCATCGTTAACTGGAAGACCAGTAGTAGTTTCCGAAGCACATCTTCTGGCTTTCTGTAATCTGTTTACCTTCAGAGTGTTGATGAAAATCAGAGATTGCACGGGTATTGAATATTACAAGCACCATGCCGACTTTTGTTAATGGGAGTAATGCTTAAAACTGTCTGTTCCACGATCGACTCCTCAGAGAGCAAAAGTAGTTTCCAAAGCACGGCTGGAGGCTTCCTGTAATCTGTGAACGTTCAGAGCGTTGATGAAAGACGGAAATAGCATCGGGATTGAATACAACGGTAACCATGCGGAGTTTTCTCGATGGGAGTAATGTCTCAAAGTGTCTACGCTTTGATCGTTTCCTGGAAGACCAATAGCAGTTTCCGAAGCACATCTGGAGGCCTTCTGTAATCTGTGGAACTTCAGAGTGTTGATGAAATACAGATATTGCCTTGGATTGAATACAACAGGCACTATGCCGACGTTTGTCTGTGGGAGTAATGCCTCAAACTGTCTGTGCTTTGATCGGTTCCGGGGAGACCAGTGGTAGTTTCCGAAGCACATTTGGAGGCCTTCTGTAATCTGTGGACCTTCAGAGTGTTGATGAAAAACAGAAATTGCAACGGGATTGATTACAACGGGCACCATGCGAACCTTTCTCCATGGGAGTGATATATCAAACTGCCCACAATTTGATCGTTATATGGAAGACCAGTAGCAATTTCCGAAGCACATCTGGAGGATTTCTGTAATCTCTGGACCTTCAGAGTGTTGATGAAACACAGCAATGGCATCGGTATTGAATACAACAAGCACCATGCAGACTTTTGGTAATGGATGTAGTGCTTAAAACTGTCTGTTCATTGATAGATTCCTGGGAGATCAAAAGTAGTTTCCGAAGCACAGCTGGAGGTTTCCTGTAATCTGTGGACGTTCAGAGTGTTGATTAAACAAAGAAATTGCATCAGGATTGAATACAACAGGCAACAGGTCGACTTTTGTCCATAGGAGTAATGCTTCAATCTGTCAATGCAATAATCGATTCCTGGGAGATCAGTAGTAGTATCTGAAGCACAGCTGGATGCTTCCGGTAATCTGTGGATCTTCAGGGTGTTGGTGAAGCACAGAAATTGCATCGGCATTGAATACAAGGAACACCATGCCGACTTTTGTTAATTGGAGTAATGCCTAACACTGTCTGTACTTTATCAGTATCCTGGGAGACCAGTAGTAGTTTCCGAAGCACAGCTGGAGGAATTCCTGCAATCTGTGGACCATGAGAGTGCTGATGAAATACACAAATTGCATCAGGAATGTATACAACAGATACCATACCGAATTTTTGCCCACGGGAGAATTGCCTCAAACTTTATATTACTTGATCGGTTCCTGGGAGACTAGTAGTAGTTTCGGAAGCACAACTGGAGGCGTCCTGTAATCTGTGGTCATTCACATGTTTGATGAAATACCAAAATTGATTCGGGATCGAGTATAATGCCCAACATAACGAATTTTGTCAATGGGAGTAGTGCCTCAAACTTTGTATTATCTGATCGATTCCTGAAAGATTAATAGTTGTTTCCGAAGCACAGCTGGAGGCCTACTGTAATCTGTGGACGTTCAGAGTGTTGATGAAACACAGAAAATGTATGGGGATTGAGTACAACAGGCACCATGCAGACTTTTGTCAATGGGAGTAACGCTTCAAATTGTCTATGCTGTATTCGATTCCAGCGTGACCTATAGTAGTATCCGAAGCATAGCTGGAGGCTTCCTGTAATCTGTGGACATTCAGAGTGTTGATGAAGCACAGACATTGATAGGGATTGAATACAACAGGCGCCATGCCGACTTTTCTAATTGGAAGTAATGTCTCAAACTGTCTACGATTCATTCGTTGCCTGGAAGACCAGTAGTAGTTTCCGTAGCACATCTGGAGGCATTCTGTAAATTGTGGACCTTCAGAGTGTACATGATACACAGATATTGCATCGGGATTGAATACAACAGGCACCATGCGGACTTTTCTCCATTGGAGTAATGTCTCAAAATCTCTACGACTTAATCGTTGCCTGGAAGACCAGTAGTAGATTCCGAAGCACATCTGGAGGCATTCTGTAATCAGTGGACCCCCAGAGTGTTGATGAAACACATAAATTGTATCGGGATTGAATACAACAGGCACCATGCGGACTTTTCTCCATGGGAGTAATGTCTCAAACTCTCTACGACTTAATCGTTGCCTGGAAGACCAGTAGTAGATTCCGAAGCCCATCTGGAGGCATTCTGTAATCTGTGGACCTTCAGAGATTTGATGAAACACTGAAATTGCATCGGGATTGAATACAAAAGGCACCATGCGGACATTTCTCCATGAGAGTAATGTCTCAAACTGTCTACGCTCTGATCGTTCCCTAGAAGACCAGTATTAGTTTCCGAAGCACATATGGAGGCATTCTGTATTCTGTGGACCTTCAGAGTGATGATGAAACACAGAAATTGCATCGGGATTGAATACAAAGGGCACAATGTGGACTTTTGTCCATGGGAGTAATGTCTCAAACTGTCTACGCTTTAATCGTTCCGTGGAAGACCAGTAGTAGTTTCTGATGCACATCTGGAGGCATTCTGTAATTTTTTGGACTTTAAGAGCGTTGATGAAACACAGAAATTGTATCGGGATTGAATACAACAGGCACCATGCGCACTTTTCTCTATGGAAGTAATGTTTTAAACGGTCTACGCTTTGATCGTCCCCTGAGAGACCAGTAATTGTTTCTGAAGCACGTCTGGAGGCATTCTGTAATCTTGGGACCTTCAGAGAGTTGATAAAACACAGAAATGGCATCGGGATTGAATACAACAGGATCCATGCGGCCTTTTCTCCATGGGAGTAATGTCTCAAACTGTCTACGCTTTAATCGTTCCCTGGAAGACCAGTAGTAGTTTCCGAAGCACATCTGGAGGCATTCTGTAATATGCGGAACTTCAGAGTGTTGATGAAACACAGAAATTGCGTTGGCATTGAATATAACAGGTATAATGCCAACTTTTGTCCATGGGAGTAATGATTCATTCTTTCTAAGCTTTGATCGATTCCTGGGAGGCCTGTAATAGCTTCCGAAGCAGAGCTGGATGATTCCTGTAATCTGTGGACCATCAGAGTGTTGATGAAACACAAAAATTGCATCGGGATTGAATACAACAGGCACCATTATTACTTATCTCCATGGGAGTAATGTCTCAAACTGTCTACGCTATGATCGATTACTGGAAGGCAAGTAGTAGTTTCCGAAGCACATCTGAAAGCATTCTGTAATCAGGGGACCTTCAGAGTGTTGATGAAACACAAAAATTGCATAGAGATTGAATACAACAGGCACCATGCGGACTTTTCTCCATGTTAGTAATGTCTCAAACTGTCTACGCTTTCATCGTTCCCAGGAAGACCAGTAGTAGTTTCCGAAGCACATCTGGAATCATTCTGTAATCTGTGGCCCTTCAGAGTGTTGATGAAACACAGAAATTGTATCGGGATTGCATAAAACAGACACCATGCGCACTTATCTCCATGAGAGTAATATTTTAAACGGTCTACGCTTTCATCGTTCCCTGAGAGACCAGTAATTGTTTCCGATGCACGTCTAGAGGCATTCTCTAATCGCTGGACATTCATATTGTTGATGAAACACAGAAATTGATAGGGATTGAATACAACAGGCACCATGCCGACTTTTCTCCATGGTAGTAATGTCTCGAACTGTCTACGCTTTAATCGATTCCTGGAAGACCAGTAGCAGTTTCGAAGCACATCTGGAGGCCTCTCTGTAATCTGTGGACCTTCAGAGTGTTGATGAAACACAAAAATTGCGCTGGGATTGAATACAACAGGTATAATGCCGACTTTTGTCCATGGGAGTAATGATTCTTTCTGTCTAAGGTTTGATAGATTCCTGGGAGACCAGTAGTAGTTTCCGAAGTACGGCTGGCTGTTTCCTGTAATCTGTGGACCTTCAGAGTGTTGATGAAACACAGAAGTTTTAACGAGATTGAATACAACAGGCACCATGCTTAATTTTCTCCATGGTTGTATGTCTCAAACTGTCTACATCTACATCTACATCTACATGACTACTCTGCAATTCACATTTAAGTGCTTGGCAGAGGGTTCATCGAACCACAATCATACTATCTCTCTACTATTCCACTCCCGAACAGCGAGCGGGAAAAACGAACACCTAAACCTTTCTGTTCGAGCTCTGATTTCTCTTATTTTATTTTGATGATCATTCCTACCTATGTAGGTTGGGCTCAACAAAATATTTTCGCATTCGGAAGAGAAAGTTGGTGACTGAAATTTCGTAAAAAGGTCTCGCCGCGACGAAAAACGTCTATGCTGTAATGACTTCCATCCCAACTCGTGTATCATATCTGCCACACTCTCTCCCCTATAACGCGATAATACAAAACGAGCTGCCCTTCTTTGCACCCTCTCGATGTCCTCCGTCAATCCCACCTGGTAAGGATCCCACACCGCGCAGCAATATTCTAACAGAGGACGAACGAGTGTAGTGTAAGCTGTCTCTTTAGTGGACTTGTTGCATCTTCTAAGTGTCCTGCCAATGAAACGCAACCTTTGGCTCGCCTTCCCGACAATATTATCTATGTGGTCCTTCCAACTGAAGTTGTTTGTAATTTTAACACCCAGGTACTTAGTTGAATTGACAGCCTTGAGAATTGTACTATTTATCGAGTAATCGAATTCCAACGGATTTCTTTTGGAACTCATGTGGATCATCTCACACTTTTCGTTATTTAGCGTCAACTGCCACCTGACACACCATACAGCAATCTTTTCTAAATCGCTTTGCAGCTGATACTGGTCTTCGGATGACCTTACTAGACGGTAAATTACAGCATCATCTGCGAACAACCTAAGAGAACTGCTCAGATTGTCACCCAGGTCATTTATATAGATCAGGAACAGTAGAGGTCCCAGGACGCTTCCCTGGGGAACACCTGATATCACTTCAGTTTTACTCGATGATTTGCCGTCTATTACTACGAACTGCGACCTTCCTGACAGGAAATCACGAATCCAGTCGCACAACTGAGACGATACCCCATAGCTCCGCAGCTTGATTAGAAGTCGCTTGTGAGGAACGGTGTCAAAAGCTTTCCGGAAACCTAGAAATACGGAATCAACTTGAGATCCCCTGTCGATAGCGGCCATTACTTCGTGCGAATAAAGAGCTAGCTGCGTTGCACAAGAGCGATGTTTTCTGAAGCCATGCTGATTACGTGTCAATAGATCGTTCCCTTCGAGGTGATTCATAATGTTTGAATACAGTATATGCTCCAAAACCCTACTGCAAACCGACGTCAATGATATAGGTCTGTAGTTAAATGGATTACTCCTACTACCCTTCTTGAACACTGGTGCGACCTGCGCAATTTTCCAATCTGTAGGTACAGATCTATCAGTGAGCGAGCGGTTGTATATGAGTGCTAAGTAGGGAGCTATAGTATCAGCGTAATCTGAAAGGAACCTAATCGGTATACAATCTGGACCTGAAGACTTGCCCGTATCAAGCGATTTGAGTTGCTTCGCAACCCCTAAGGTATCTACTTCTAAGAAACTCATGCTAGCAGATGTTCGTGTTTCAAATTCTGGAATATTCCATTCGTCTTCCCTGGTGAAGGAATTTCGGAAAACTGCGTTCAATAACTCCGCTTTAGCGGCGCAGTCGTCGATAACAGTACCATCGGCACTGCGCAGCGAAGGTATTGACTGCGTCTTGCCGCTTGTGTACTTTACATACGGCCAGAATTTCTTCGGATTTTCTACCAAATTTCGAGACAATGTTTCGTTGTGGAACCTATTAAAGGCATCTCGCATCGAAGTACGTGCCAAATTTCGCGCGTCTGTAAATTTTAGCCCATCTTCAGGATTTCGCGTTCTTCTGAACTTCGCATGCTACTCTTTGATCGATTCCTAGAAGACCAGTAGTAGTTTCCGAAGCACATCTGAAAGCATTCTGTAATCTGTGGAATTTCAGAGTGTTGATGAAACACAGAAATTGCATCGGGATTGAATACAACAGGCTCCATGCGGCATTTTCTCCATGGTAGTGATGTCTCAAACTCTCTACGCTTTGATCGTTATCTGGAAGTCCAGTAGCAGTTTCCGAAGCACATCTTGTGGCTCTCTGTAATCTGTGGAGCTTAAGGACGCCTACAGTTGTGCTTCTGAAACTACTACTAGTCTTCCAGGAATCGAAAAAGTAATATAGAGTATGAGGCAAAACTTCTTGGGCAAAATTCGATATGGTATCTGTTGTATACAATCCTGATGCAATTTGTGTATTTCATCAACACTCTCATGGTCCACAGTTTGCAGGAATTCCTCCAGCTGTGCTTCGGAAACTACTACTGGTCTCCCAGGATACTGATAAAGAACAGACAGTTTTAGGCATTACTCCGATTAACAAAAGTCGGCATGGTGTTCCTTGTATTTAATCCCGATGCAATTTCTGTGTTTCACCAACACCCTCAAGGTACACAGATTACAGGATGCATCCATCTGTGCTTCGGAAGCAATTACAGGCCTCCCAGGAATCGATCAAAGCGTAGAATGTTTGAGATATCATTACCTTGGAGAAAATTAAGCATGGTGCCTGTTGTATTCAATCCCGATGCAATTTCTGTGTTTCATCAACACTCCGAAGGTCCACAGATAACAGAATGCCTCCAGATTTGCTTCGGAAACTACTACTGGTCTTCCAGGGAACGTTTAAAGCGTAGACAGTTTTAGACATTACTCCAATGGAGAAAAGTACGTATGGAGCCTGTTGTATTGAATCCCGATGCAATTTCTGTGTTCCATCAACACTCTGAAAGTCCACAGATTCCAGAATCCCTCCAGATGTGCTTCGGAAGCTACTACTGGTCTTCCAGGGAATGAATAAAGCGATTCCTGGGAGACCTGTAGTAGTTTCCGAAGCACGGCTGGATGTTTCCTGTAATCTGTGTACCTTCAGATTGTTGATGAAATACAGAAATTTAATCGGGATTGAATACAACAGGCACCATCCTTACTTTTCCCCATTGGAGTAATGTCTCTAACTGCCTACGATTTAATCGTTAACTGGAAGACCAATAGTAGTTTCCGAAGCACATCTGGAGGCATTCTGTAATCTTTTGACCCTCAGAGTGTTGATGAAACACAGGAATTTTATCGGGATTGAATAAAACAGGCACCATGCTTAATTTTCTCCATGGTTGTAAAGTCTCAAACTGTCTACGCTTTCATCGATCCCTGGAAGACCAGTAGTAGTTTCCGAACACATCTGGATGCATTCTGTAATCAGTGGACCTCCAGAGTGTAATGAAACACAGAAATTGTATCGGGATTGAATACAACAGTTACCATGCGGACTTTTCTCCATGGGAGTAATGTCTCAAACTGTCTACGCATTAATCGTTCCCTGGAAGACCAGTAGTAGTTTCCGAAGCACATCTGGAGGCATTCTGTAATCTGTGGACCTTCAGAGTGTTGATGAAACACAGAAATTGCATCGGGATTGAATACAACAGGCACCATGCTTACTTTTCTCCAAGGGAATGATGTCTCAAACATTCTACGCTTTGATCGATTCCTGGGAAGCCTGTAATAGCTTCCGAAGCACAGCTGGAAGCCTCCTGTAATCTGTGGACCCTCAGAGTGTTGATGAAACACAGAAATTGCATAGGGATTGAATACAACAGGCAACATGCTTACTTATCTCCATGGCAGTAATGTCTCAAACTGTCTACGCTTTGATCGATTACTGGAAGGCCAATAGTAGTTTACGACGTACATCTGAAAGCTTTCTGTAATCAGTGGACCTTCAGATTGTTGATGAAACACAGAAATTGCATCGGGATTGAATACAACAGACACTATGCGCACTTTCCTCCATGGGAGTAATGTCTCAAACTTTCTACGAAATCAAATGGCTCTGAGCACTATGGGACTCAACTGCTGTGGTCATTAGTCCCCTAGAACTTAGAACTACTTAAACCTAACTAACCTAAGGACATCACACACATCCATGGCCGAGGCAGGATTCGAACCTGCGACCGTAGCAGTCGCACGGTTCCGGACTGCGCGCCTAGAACCGCGAGACCACCGCGGCCGGCAAAACTTTCTACGCTTTCATCGTTAACTGGAAGACCAGTAGTAGTTTCCGATGTACATCTTCTGGCTTTCTGTAATCTGTTTACCTTCAGAGTGTTGATGAAAATCAGAAATTGCACGGGTATTGAATATTACAAGCACCATGCCGACTTTTGTTAATGGAGTAATGCTTAAAACTGTCTGTTCCTTGATCGACTCCTTGGAGAGCAAAAGTAGTGTCCGAAGCACGGCTGGAGGCTCCCTGTAATCTTTGAACGTTCAGAGTGTTGATGAAAGACGGAAATAGCATCGGGATTGAATACAACAGTAACCATGCGGAGTTTTCTCCATGGGAGTAATGTCTCAAACTGTCTACGCTTTGATCGTTTCCTGGAAGACCAATAGCAGCTTCTGAAGGAAATCTGGAGGCCTTCTGTAATCTGTGGAACTTCGGAGTGTTGATGAAATACAGATATTGCCTTGGATTGAATACAACAGGAACTATGCCGACGTTTGTCCGTGGGAGTAATGCCTCAAACTGTCTGTGCTTCGATCGGTTCCGGGGAGACCAGTGGTAGTTTCCGAAGCACATTTGGAGGCCTTCTGTAATCTGTGGACCTTCAGAGTGTTGATGAAAAACAGAAATTGCAACGGGATTGATTACAACAGGCACCATGCGAACCTTTCTCCATGGGAGTGATATATCAAACTGCCCACGATTTGATCGTTATATGGAAGACCAGTAGCAATTTCCGAAGCACATCTGGACGATTTCTGTAATCTCTGGACCTTCAGAGTGTTGACGAAACACAGCAATGGCATCGGTATTGAATACAACAAGCACCATGCAGACTTTTGGTAATGGAAGTAATGCTTAAAACTGTCTGTTCCTTGATAGATTCCTGAAAGAGCAAAAGTAGTTTCCGAAGCACAGCTGGAGGTTTCCTGTAATCTGTGGACGTTCAGAGTGTAGATGAAACAAAGAAAGTGCATCAGGATTGAATACAACAGGCAACAGGTCGACTTTTGTCCATAGGAGTAATGCTTCAATCTGTCAATGCATTAATCGATTCCTGGGAGAACAGTAGTAGTATCTGAAGCACAGCAGGATGCTTCCGGTAATCTGTGGATCTTGAGGGTGTTGGTGAAACACAGAAATTGCATCGGCATTGAATACAAGGAACACCATGCTGACTTTTGTTAATTGGAGTAATGCCTAACACTGTCTGTACTTTATCAGTATCCTGGGAGACCAGTAGTAGTTTCCGAAGCACAGCTGGAGGAATTCCTGCAATCTGTGGACCATGAGAGTGTTGATGAAATACACCAATTGCATCAGGAATGTATACAACAGATACCATACCGAATTTTGCCCACGGGAGAATCGCCTCAAACTTTATATTACTTGATCGATTCCTGGGAGACTAGTAGTAGTTTCGGAAGCGCAACTGGAGGCGTCCTGTAATCTGTGGGCATTCACAGGTTTGATGAAATACAAAAATTGCTTCGGGATCGAGTATAACGCCCAACATAAAGAATTTTGTCAATGGGAGTAGTGCCTCAATCTTTGTATTATCTGATCGATTCCTGAGAGATTAATAGTTGTTTCCGAAGCACAGCTGGAGGCCTACTGTAATCTGTGGACCTTCAGAGTGTTGATGAAACACAGAAAATGTATGGGATTGAATACAACAGGCACCATGCCGACTTTTGTCAATGGGAGTAACGCTTCAAATTGTCTATGCTGTGATCGATTCCAGGGTGACCAATAGTAGTATCCGAAGCACAGCTGGAGGCTTCCTGTAATCTGTGGACATTCAGAGTGTTGATGAAACACAGACATTGATAGGGATTGAATACAACAGGCCCCATGCCGACTTTTCTAATTGGAAGTAATGTCTCAAACTGTCTACGATTCATTCGTTGCCTGGAAGACCAGTAGTAGTTTCCGTAGCACATCTGGAGGCATTCTGTAAAGTGTGGACCTTCAGAGTGTACATGATACACAGATATTGCATCGGGATTGAATACAACAGACACCATGCGGACTTTTCTCCATTGGAGTAATGTCTGAAACTCTCTACGACTTAATCGTTTCCTGGAAGACCAGTAGTAGATTCCGAAGCACATCTGGAGGCATTCTGTAATCAGTGGACCTCCAGAGTGTTGATGAAACACATAAATTGTATCGGGATTGAATACAACAGGCACCATGCGGACTTTTCTTCATGGGAGTAATGTCTCAAACTCTCTACGACTTAATCGTTGCCTGGAAGACCAGAAGTATATTCCGAAGCACATCTGGAGGCATTCTGTAATCTGTGGACCTTCAGAGATTTGATGAAACACTGAAATTGCATCGGGATTGAATACAAAAGGCACCATGCGGATATTTCTCCATGAGAGTAATGTCTCAAACTGTCTACGCTTCGATCGATTCCTGGATGGCCAGTAGTAGTTTCCGAAGCACATCTGAAAATTTTCTGTAATCTGTGGACCTTCAGAGTTTCGATGAAACACAGAAATTGCATCGGTATTGAATACAACAGGCACAATGTGGACTTTTGTCCATGGGAGTAATGTCTCAAACTGTCTACGCTTTAATCGTTCCCTGGAAGACCAGTAGTAGTTTCAGAAGCACATCTGGAGGCATTCTGTAATGTGTGGACCTTCAGAGTATAGATGAAACACAGATATTGCGTCGGGATTGAGTACAACATGAACCATGACGGCTTTTCTCCATGGGAGTAAAGTCTCTAACTTTCTACGCTTTATTCGTTTCCTGGAAGACCAGTAGCAGTTTCCGAAACACATCTAGAGGCCTTCTGTAATCTGTGAACCTTCAGAGTGTTGATCAAACACAAAAAATGCGATGGGATTTAATGCAACAGTTATAATGCCGACTTTTTTCCATAGGAGTAATGATTCTTTGTTTCTAAGGTTTGATCGATTCCTGGGTTACCAGTAGTAGTTTCCGAAGCACAGCTGGATGTTTCCTGTAATCTGTGGACCTTCAGAGTATTGATGAAATACAGAAATTTAATCGGGATTGAATACAACAGGCACCATGCTTACTTTTCTCCATATGAGTAAAGTCTCTAACTGTCTACGCCTTAATCGTTCCCTGGAAGACCAGCAGTAGTTTCCGAAGCACATCTGGAGGCATTCTGTAATCTTTGGACCTTCAGAGTGTTGATGAAACACAGATATTTAATCGGGATGGAATACAACAGGCACCATGCTTAAATTTCTCAATGGTTGTAATGTCTCAAACTGTCTAGTCTTTGATCGATTCCTGGAAGGCCAGTAGTAGTTTCCGAAGCACATCTGGAGGCATTCTGTAATCTTTGGACCCTCAGAGTGTTGATGAAACACAGGAATTTTATCGGGATTGAATAAAACAGGCACCATGCTTAATTTTCTCCATGGTTGTAATGTCTCAAACTGTCTACGCTTTCATCGTTCCGCTTTGTATCGGGATTGAATACAACAGTTACCATGCGGACTTTTCTACATGGGAGTAATGTCTCAATCTCTCTACGCTTTAATCGTTCCCTGGAAGACCAGTAGTAGTTTCCGAAGCACATCTGGAGGCATTCTGTAATCTGTGGACCTTCAGAGTGTTGATGAAACACAAAAATTGCATCGGGATTGAATTCTACAGGCACCATGCGGACTTTTCTCCATGGAAGTAATGTCTCAAACTGTTTACGCTTTATTCGTTCCCTGGAAGACCAGTAGTAGCTTCCGAAGCACATCTGGAGGGTTTCTGGAATCTGTGGACTTTCGGAGTGTTGATGAAACACAGAAATTGCATCGGGATTGAATACAACAGGCACTATGCGGTCTTTTCTCCATGGTAGTAATGTCTCAAACTTTCTACGCTTTCATCGTTAACTGGAAGACCAGTAGTAGTGTCCGAAGCACATCTTCTGGCTTTCTGTAATCTATTGACCTTCAGAGTGTTGATGAAAATCAGAAATTGCACGGGTATTGAATATTACAAGCACCATGCCGACTTTTATTAATGGGAGTAATGCTTAAAACTGTCTGTTCCTTGATCGACACCTCGGAGAGCAAAAGTAGTTTCCGAAGCACGGCTGGAGGCTTCCTGTAATCTGTGAACGTTCAGAGTGTTGATGAATGACGGAAATAGCATCGGGATTAAATACAACAGTACCCATGCGGACTTTTCTCCATTGGAGTAATGTCTCAAACTGTCTACGCTTTCATCGTTCCCTGGAAAACCCGTAGTAGGTTCCGAAGCACATCTGGAGGCATTCCGTAATCAGTGCACCTCCAGAGTGTTGATGAAACACATAAATTGTATCGGGATTGAATACAACAGGCACCATGCGGACTTTTCTCCATGGGAGTAATGTCTCAAACTCTCTACGACTTAATCGCTGCCTGGAAGACCAGTAGTAGATTCCGAATCACATCTGGAGGCATTCTGTAATCTGTGGACCTTCAGAGATTTGATGAAACACTGAAATTGCATCGGGATTGAATACAAAAGGCACAATGCGGACATTTCTCCATGAGAGTAATGTCTCAAACTGTCTACGCTCTGATCGTTCCCTAGAAGACCAGTATTAGTTTCCGAAGCACATATGGAGGCATTCTGTATTCTGTGGACCTTCAGAGTGTTGATGAAACACAGAAATTGCATCGGGATTGAATACAAAAGGCACCAAGCTTACTTTTCTACATGGGAGTAATGTCTCAAACTGTATACGCTTCGATCGATTCCTGGAAGTATGGTAGTAGTTTCCGAAGCACATCTGAAAATTTTCTGTAATCTGTGGACCTTCGGAATTTTGATGAAACACAGAAATTGCATCGGGTTTGAATACAACAGGCTCCATGCTTACTTTTCTCTAAGGGAATGATGTCTCAAATTTTCTACGCTTTGATCGATTGCTGGGAGGCCTGTAATAGCTTCCGAAGCACATCCGGATGCTTCCTGTAAACTGTGGACCTTCAGAGTGTTGATGAAACACAGAAATTGCTTCGGGATTGATTACAACAGGCACCATGCGGTCTATTCTCCATGGGAGTAATGTCTCAAACTGTCTACGCTTTGATCGTTTCCTGGAAGACCAATAGCAGCTTCTGAAGGAAATCTGGAGGCCTTCTGTAATCTGTGGAACTTCGGAGTGTTGATGAAATACAGATATTGCCTTGGATTGAATACAACAGGAACTATGCCGACGTTTGTCCGTTGGAGTAATGCCTCAAACTGTCTGTGCTTTGATCGGTTCCGGGGAGACCAGTGGTAGTTTCCGAAGCACATTTGGAGGCCTTCTGTAATCTGTGGACCTTCAGAGTGTTGATGAAAAACAGAAATTGCAACGGGATTGATTACAACAGGCACCATGCGAACCTTTCTCCATGGGAGTGATATATCAAACTGCCCACGATTTGATCGTTATATGGTAGACCAGTAGCAATTTCCGAAGCACATTCGGAGGATTTCTGTAATCTCTGGACCTTCAGAGTGTTGACGAAACACAGCAATGGCATCGGTATTGAATACAACAAGCACCATGCAGACTTTTGGTAATGGAAGTAATGCTTAAAACTGTCTGTTCCTTGATAGATTCCTGGGAGATCAAAAGTAGTTTCCGAAGCACAGCTGGAGGTTTCCTGTAATCTGTGGAAGTTCAGAGTGTAGATGAAACAAAGAAATTGCATCAGGATTGAATACAACAGGCAACAGGTCGACTTTTGTCCATAGGAGTAATGCTTCAATCTGTCAATGCATTAATCGATTCCTGGGAGATCAGTAGTAGTATCTGAAGCACAGCTGGATGCTTCCGGTAATCTGTGGATCTTGAGGGTGTTGGTGAAACACAGAAATTGCGTCGGCATTGAATACAAGGAACACCATGCTGACTTTTGTTAATTGGAGTAATGCCTAACACTGTCTGTACTTTATCAGTATCCTGGGAGACCAGTAGTAGTTTCCGAAGCACAGCTGGAGGAATTCCTGCAATCTGTGGACCATGAGAGTGGTGATGAAATACACCAATTGCATCAGGAATGTATACAACAGATACCATACCGAATATCGCCCACGGGAGAATCGCCTCAAACTTTATATTACTTGATCGATTCCTGGGAGACTAGTAGTAGTTTCCGAAGCACATCTGGAGGCATTCTGTAATCTTTGGACCTTCAGAGTGTTGATGAAACACAGATATTTAATCGGGATGGAATACAACAGGCACCATGCTTAAATTTCTCAATGGTTGTAATGTCTCAAACTGTCTAGTCTTTGATCGATTCCTGGAAGGCCAGTAGTAGTTTCCGAAGCACATCTGGAGGCATTCTGTAATGTGTGGACCTTCAGAGTGTTGATGAATTACAGAAATTGCGTCGGGGTTGAATTCAACAGGCACCATGCTTACTTTTCTCCATTTGAGTAATGTCTCAAACTGTCTACGCTTTCATCGTTCTCTGGAAGACCAGTAGTAGTTTCCGAAACTTATCTGGAATCATTCTCTAATCTGTGGACCGTCAGAGTGTTGATGAAACATAGAAATTTTATCGGTATTGAATGCAACAGGCACCATGCTTACTTTTCTCCATGGGAGTAATGTCTCAAACTGTCTACGCTTTCATCGTTCCCTGGAAGACCAGTAGTAGTTTCCGAAGCACATCTGAAATCATTCTGTAATCTGTGGATTTCCAGAGTGTTGATGAAACACAGAAATTGTATCGGGATTCAATACAACAGGCACCATGCGCACTTTTCTCTATGGGAGTAATGTTTTAAACGGTCTCCGCTTTGATCGTCCCCTGAGAGACCAGTAATTGTTTCCGAAGCACGTCTGGAGGCATTCTGTAATCTGTGGCCCTTCAGAGAGTTGATGAAACACAGAAATGGCATCGGGATTGAATACAACAGGATCCATGCGGCCTTTTCTCCATGGGAGTAATGTCTCAAACTGTCTACGCCTTAATCGTTCCCTGGAAGACCAGTAGTAGTTTCCGAAGCACATCTGGAGGCATTCTGTAATGTGTGGTTCTTCAGAGTGTTGATGAAACACGGAAATAGCATCGGGATTGAATACAACAGGCACCATGCGAACTTTTCACCATGGGAGTAATGTCTCAATTGTCTACGCTTTGATCGTTTCCTAGAAGACCAGTAGCTGCTTCCGGTGCACATCTGGAGGCATTCTGTAATATGCGGAACTTCTGAGTGTTGATGAAACACAGAAATTGCGTTGGCATTGAATATAACAGGTATAATGCCAACTTTTGTCCATGGGAGTAATGAATCATTCTGTCTAAGCTTTGATCGATTCCTGGGAGGCCTGTAATAGCTTCCGAAGCACAGCTGGATGCTTCCTGTAATCTGTGGACCATCAGAGTGTTGATGAAACACAGAAATTGTATCGGGATTGAATAAAACCGACACCAGCGCACTTATCTCCATGAGAGTAATGTTTTACACGGTCTACGCTTTCATCGTTCCCTGAGAGACCAGTAATTGTTTCCGAAGCACGTCTCGAGGCAATCTGTAATCCCTGGACATTCATAGTGTTGATGAAACACAGAAATTGATAGTTATTGAATACAACAGGCACCATGCCGACTTTTCTCCATGGGAGTAATGTCTCGAACTGTCTACGCTTTAATCGATTCCTCAAAGGCCAGTAGCAGTTTCGAAGAACATCTAGAGGCCTTCTGTAACCTGTGGACCTTCATAGTGTTGGTGAAACACAGAAGTTTTATCGGGATTAAATACAACAGGCACCATGCTTAAGTTTCTCCATGGTTGTAATGTCTCAAACTGTCTACTCTTTGATCGATTCCTAGAAGACCAGTAGTAGTTTCCGAAGCACATCTGAAAGCATTCTGTAATCTGTGGACCTTCAGAGTGTTGATGAAACACAGAAATTGCATCGGGATTGAATACAACAGGCTCCAAGCGGCGTTTTCTCCATGGGAGTAATGTCTCAAACAGTCTACGCTTTAATCGATCCCTGGAAGACCAGTAGTAGTTTTCGAAGCACATCTGGAGGCATTCTGTAATCTGTGGTTCTTCAGAGTGTTGATGAAACACGGAAATAGCATCGGGATTGAATACAACAGGCACCATGCGCACTTTTCAGCATGGGAGTAATGTCTCAAACTCTCTACGCTTTGGTCGTTATCTGGAAGTCCAGTAGCAGTTTCCGAAGCAAATCTTGTTTCTCTCTGTAATCTGTGGAGCTTCAGGACGCCTGCAGTTGTGCTTCTGAAACTACTACTAGTCTTCCAGGAATCGAACAAGTAATATAGAGTTTGAGGCAATACTTGTTATGCATAATTCGATATGGTATCTGTTGTATACAATCCTGATGCAATTTGTGTATTTCATCAAAACTCTCATGGTCCACAGATTGCAGGAATTCCTCCAGCTGTGCTTTGGAAACTACTACTGGTCTCCCAGGATACTGATAAAGAACAGACAGTTTTAGGCATTACTCCGATTAACAAAAGTCGCCATGGTGTTCCTTGTATTCAATCCCGATGCAATTTCTGTGTTTCACCAACACCCTCAAGGTCCACAGATTACAGGAAGCCTCCATCTGTGCTTCGGAAGCTATTACAGGCCTCCCAGGAATCGATCAAAGCGTAGAATGTTTGAGATATCATTCCCTTAAAGAAAAGTAAGCATGGTGCCTGTTGTATTCAATCCCGATGCAATTTCTGTATTTCATCAACTCTCCGAAGGTCCACAGATAACAGAATGCCTCCAGATTTGCTTCGGAAACTACTACTGGTCTTCCAGGGAACGATTAAAGCGTAGACAGTTTTAGACATTACTCCCATGGAGAAAAGTACGCATGGAGCCTGTTGTATTGAATCCCGATGCAATTTCTGTGTTCCATCAACACTCTGAAAGTCCACAGATTCCAGAATCCCTCCAGATGTGCTTCGGAAGCTACTACTGGTCTTCCAGGGAACGATAAAGCGATTCCTGGGAGACCTGTAGTAGTTTCCGAAGCACGGCTGGATGTTTCCTGTAATCTGTGTACCTTCAGAGTGTTGATGAAATACAGATATTTAATCGGGATTGAATACAACAGGCACCATGCTTACTTTTCCCCATTGGAGTAATGTCTCTAACTGCCTACGATTTAATCGCTCCCGGGAAGACCAGTAGTAGTTTCCGAAGCACATCTGGAGGTATTCTGTAATCTTTGGACCCTCAGAGTGTTGATGAAACACAGGAATTTTATCGGGATTGAATAAAACAGGCACCATGCTTAATTTTCTCCATGGTTGTAATGTCTCAAACTGTCTACGCTTTCATCGTTGCCTGGAAGACCAGTAGTAGTTTCCGAAGCACATCTGGATGCATTCTGTAATCAGTGGACCTCCAGAGTGTTGATGAAACACAGAAATTGTATCGGGATTGAATACAACAGTTACCATGCGGACTTTTCTACATGGGAGTAATGTCTCAATCTCTCTACGCTTTAATCGTTCCCTGGAAGACCAGTAGTAGCCTCCGAAGCACATCTGGAGGCATTCTGTAATGTGTGGACCTTCAGAGTATAGATGAAACACAGATATTGCATCGGGATTGAATACAACATGAACCATGACGGCTTTTCTCCATGGGAGTAAAGTCTCTAACTTTCTACGCTTTAATCGATTCCAGGAAGACCAGTAGCAGTTTCCGAGGCACATCTAGAGGCCTTCTGTAATCTGTGAACCTTCAGAGTGTTGATCAAACACAAAAATTGCGATGTGATTTAATACAACAGGTATAATGCCGACTTTTGTCAATGGGAGTAATGATTCTTTCTGTCTAAGATTTGATCGATTCCTGGGTGACCAGTAGTAGTTTCCGAAGCACGGCTGGATGTTTCCTGTAATCTGTGGACCTTCAGAGTATTGATGAAATACAGAAATTTAATCGGGATGGAATACAACAGGCACCATGCTTACTTTCCTCCATGGGAGTAAAGTCTCTAACTGTCTACGCCTTAATCGTTCCCTGGAAGACCAGCAGTAGTTTTCGAAGCACATCTGGAGGCATTCTGTAATCTTTGTACCTTCAGAGTGTTGATGAAACACAGAAATTTAATCGGGATTGAATACAACAGGCACCATGCTTAATTTTCTCAATGGTTTAATGTCTCAAACTGTCTACTCTTTGATCGATTCCTGGAAGGCCAGTAGTAGTTACCGAAGCACATCTGGAGGCATTTTGTAATGTGTGGACCTTCAGAGTGTTGATGAAACACAGAAATTTCATCGGAATTGAATTAAACAGGCACCATGCTTACTTTTCTCCATTTGAGTAATGTCTCAAACTCTTTGATCGATTCCTAGAAGACCAGTAGTAGTTTCCGAAGCACATCTGAAAGCATTCTGTAATCTGTGGAACTTCAGAGTGTTGATGAAACACAGAACTTGCATCGGGATTGAATACAACAGCCTCCATGCGGCATTTTCTCCATGGGAGTAATGTCTCAAACTGTCTACACTTTAATCGTTCCCTGGAAGACCAGTAGTAGTTTCCGAAGCACATCTGGATTCATTTTGTAATCTGTGGTTCTTCAGAGTGTTGATGAAACACGGAAATAGCATCGGGATTGAATACAACAGGCACTATGCGAACTTTTCAGCATGGGAGTAATGTCTCAAACTGTCTACGCTTTGATCGTTTCCTCGAAGGCCAGTAGCAGCTTCCGAAGCACATCTGGAGGCCTTCTGTAATCTGTGGAACTTCAGAGTGTTGATGAAACACAGAAATTGCGTCGGGATTGAATACAACAGACACCATGCGGACTTTTCTCCATGGTAGTAATGTCTCAAACTCTCTACGCTTTGATCGTTCCCTGGAAGTCCAGTAGCAGTTTCCGAAGCACATCTTGTGGCTCTCTGTAATCTGTGGAGCTTCAGGACTCCTGCAAATGTGCTTCTGAAACTACTACTAGTCTTCCAGGAATCGAACAAGTAATATAGAGTTTGAGGCAATACTTCTTGGGCAAAATTCGATATGGTATCTGTTGTGTACAATCCTGATGCAATTTGTGTATTTCATCAACACCCTCAAGGTCCACAGATTACAGGAAGAATCCATCTGTGCTTCGGAAGCTATTACAGGCCTCCCAGGAATCGATCAAAGCGTAGAATGTTTGAGATATCATTCCCTTGGAGAAAAGTAAGCATGGTGCCTGTTGTATTCAATCCCGATGCAATTTCTGTGTTTCATCAACACTCCGAAGGTCCACAGATAACAGAATGCCTCCAGATTTGCTTCGGAAACTACTACTGGTTTTCTAGGGAACGATTAAAGTGTAGACAGTTTTAGACATTACTCCCATGGAGAAAAGTACGCATGGAGCCTGTTGTATTGAATCCCGATGCAATTTCTGTGTTCCATCAACACTCTGAAATTCCACAGATTCCAGAATCCCTCCAGATGTGCTTCGGAAGCTACTACTGGTCTTCCAGGGAACGAATAAAGCGACTCCTGGGAGACCAGTAGTAGTTTCCGAAGCAAGGCTGGATGTTTCCTGTAATCTATGTACCTTCAGAGTGTTGATGAAATACAGAAATTTAATCGGGATTGAATACAACAGGCACCATGCTTACTTTTCCAAATTGGAGTAATGTCAATAACTGCCTACGCTTTAATCGTTCCCTGGAAGACCAGTAGTAGTTTCCGAAGCACATCTGGAGGCATTCTGTAATCTTTGGACCCTCAGAGTGTTGATGAAACACAGGAATTTTATCGGGATTGAATAAAACAGGCACCATGCTTAATTTTCTCCATGGTTGTAATGTCTCAAACTGTTTACGCTTTCATCGTTCCCTGGAAGACCAGTAGTAGTTTCCGAATCACATCTGGATGCATTCTGTAATCAGTGGACCTCCAGAGTGTTGATGAAACACAGAAATTGTACCGGGATTGAATACAACAGGCACCATGCGGACTTTTCTCCATGGGAGTAATGTCTCAAACTGTCTACTAATTCATCGTTCCCTGGAAGGCCAATAGTAGTTTACGAAGTACATTTGAAAGCATTCTGTAATCAGTGGACCTTTAGAGTGTTGATGAAACACAGAAATTGCATCGGGATTGAATACAACAGGCACTATGCGTTCTTTTCTCCATGGGAGTAATGTCTCAAACTTTCTACGCTTTCATCTTTAACTGGAAGGCCAGTAGTAGTTTCCGAAGCAAATCTTGTGGCTTTCTGTAATCTGTTTACCTTCAGAGTGTTGATGAAAATCAGAAATTGCACGTGTATTGAATATTACAAGCACCATGCCGACTTTTGTTAATGGGAGTAATGCTTAAAACTGTCTGTTCCTTGATCGACTCCTCGGAGAGCAAAAGTAGTTTCCGAAGCACGGCTGGAGGCTTCCTGTAATCTGTGAACGTTCAGAGTGTTGATGAAAGACGGAAATCGAATCGGGATTGAATACATCAGTAACCATGCGGAGTTTTCTCCATGGGAGTAATGTCTCAAACTGTCTACGCTTTGATCGTTTCCTGGAAGACCAATAGCAGCTTCCGAATCACATCTGGAGGCCTTCTGTAATCTGTGGAACTTCAGAGTGTTGATGAAATACAGAAATTGCCCTGGATTGAATACAACAGGCACTATGCCGACGTTTGTCCGTGGGAGTTGTGACTCAGACTGTCTGTGCTTTGATCGGTCCCAGGGAGACCAGTGGTAGTTTCCGAAGCACATTTGGAAGCATTCTGTAATCTGTGGACCTTCAGAGTATTGATGAAAAACAGAAAATGCAACGGGACTGATTACAACAGGCACCATGCAACCTTTCTCCATGGGAGTGATATATCAAACTGCCCACGCTTTGATCGTTATATGGAAGATCAGTAGCAATTTCCGAAGCACATCTGGAGGCTTTCTGTAATCTGTGGACCTTCAGAGTGTTGATGAAACACAGCAATGGCATCGGTATTGAATACAACAAGCACCATGCAGACTTTTGGTAATGGAAGTAATGCTTAAAACTGTCTGTTCCTTGATAGATTCCTGGGAGAGCAAAAGTAGTTTCCGAAGCACAGCTGGAGGTTTCCTGTAATGTGTGGACGTTCAGAGTGTTGATGAAACACAGACATTGATAGGGATTGAATAAAACAGGCCCAAAGCCGACTTTTCTAATTATAAGTAATGTCTCAAACTGTCTACGATTCATTCGTTGCCTGGAAGACCAGTAGTAGTTTCCGTAACACATGTGGAGGCATTCTGTAAAGTGTGGACCTTCAGAGTGTACATGATACACAGATATTGCATCGGAATTGAATACAACAGGCACCATGCGGACTTTTCTCCATTGGAGTAATACGTCAAACTGTCTACGCTTTCATCGTTCCCTGGAAAACCAGTAGTAGTTTCCGAAGCACATCTGGAGGCATTCTGTAATCAGTGGACATCCAGAGTGTTGATGAAACACATAAATTGTATCGGGATTGAATACAACAGGCACCATGCGGACTTTTCTCCATGGGAGTAATGTCTCAAACTCTCTACGACTTAATCGTTGCCTGGAAGACCAGTAGTAGATTCCGAAGCACATCTGGAGGCATTCTGTAATCTGTGGACCTTCAGAGATTTGATGAAACACTGAAATTGCATCGGGATTGAATACAACAGGCACCATGCAGTCTTTTCTCCATGGGAGTAATGTCTCAAACTTTCTACGCTTTCATCGTTAACTGGAAGACCAGTAGTAGTTTCCGAAGCACATCTGGAATCATTGTGTACTCTGTGACATTCAGAGTGTTGATGAAACACAGAAATTGCATCGGGATTGAATACAACAGACACCATGCGGATTTTTCTCCATGGGAGTAATTTCTTAAACTGTCTACCCTTTGATCGTTATCTGGAAGACCAGTAGCCGTTTCCGAAGCATATCCTGTGTCTTTCTGTAATCTGTTTACCTTTAGAGTGTTGATGAAACACAGAAATTGCACGGGAATTGAATAGAACAGGCACCATGTTGACTTTTGTCCACTGAAGTAATGCCTCAAAATGTCTGTGCTTCGATCTATTCCTGTGACACCAGTAGTAGTTACCAAAGCACAGATGGTGCCTTCATGTAATATGTCGACTTTCAGAGTGTTGTTGAAACACAGAAATGGCATCGGGATTGAATACAACAGGCAACAGTTCGACATTTGTCCATAGGAGTAGTGCTTCAATCTGTCAATGCATTAATCGATTCCTTGCAGAACAGTAGTAGCATCCGAAGCACAGCTGGATGCTTCCTGTAATCTGTGGATCTTGAGGGTGTTGGTGAAACACAGAAATTGAATCGGGATTTAATACAAGGAACACCATGCCGACTTTGGTTAATCGGAGTAATGCCTAAAACTGTCTGTTCTTTATCAATATCCTGGGAGACCAGTAGTAGTTTCCGAAGCACAGCTGGAGGAATTCCTCCAATCTGTGGACCATGAGAGTGTTGATGAAATACACAAATTGCATCAGGATTGTATACAACAGATACCATATCGAATTTTGCCCAAGGAGTATTGCCTCAAACCCTATATGACTTGTTCGATTCCTGGAAGACTAGTAGTAATTTCAGAAGCACAACTGGAGGCATTCTGTAACGTGTGGACCTTGAGAGTGTTGATGAAACACAGAAATTGCATCGGGATTGAATTCAACAGGCACCATGCTTACTTTTCTCCAGTTGAGTAATGTCTCAAACTGTCTACGCCTTAATCGTTCTCTGGAAGACCAGTAGTAGTTTTCGAAGCATATCTGGAGGCATTCTATAATCTGTGGACCTTCAGAATGTTGATGAAACACAGAAATTTTATCGGGATTGAATACAACAGGCACCATGTTTACTTTTCTCCATGGGAGTAATGTCTTAAACTGTCTACGCTTTGATCGATTCCTGGAAGGCCAGTAGTAGTTTCCGAAGCACATCTGAAAGTATACTGTAATCTGTGGACCTTCAGAGTGTTGATGAAACACAGAAATTGCATCGTGATTGAATACAACAGGCACCATGCGGACTTTTCTCCATGGGAGTAATGTCTCAAACTGTCTACGCTTTCATCGTTCCCTGGAAGACCTGTAGTAGTTTCCGAAGCACGGCTGGATGTATCCTGTAATTTGTGGACCTTCAGAATGTTGATGAAACACAGAAATTGCATCGGATGTGAATACAACAAGCGCCAATCGGACTTTTCTAATTGGAAGTAATGTCTCAAACTGTCTACGATTTAATCGTTGCCTCTAAGACCAGTAGTAGTTTCCGAAGCACATCTGGAGGCATTCTGTAAAGTGTGGACCTTCAGAGTATACATGAAACACAGATACTGCATCGGGATTGAGTACAACAGGCTCCATGCGGACATTTCTCCATGGGAGTAATGTCTCAAACTCCCTACGCGTTAATCGTTGCCTGGAAGACCAGTAGTAGTTTCCGAAGCACATCTCAAAGCATTCTGTAATCAGTGGACCTTCAGAGTGTTGATGACACACAGAAGTTGCATCGAGATTGAATACAACAGGCACCATGCGGTCTTTTCTCCATGGGAGTAATGTCTCAAACTGTCTACGCTTTCATCGTTAACTGGAAGACCAGTAGTAGTTTACCAAGCACATCTGGAGGCATTCTGTAATCTGTGGCATTCAGAGTGTTGATGAACACAGAAATTGCATCGCGATTGAATACAACAGACACCATGCGGACTTTTCTCCATGGGAGTAATGTCTCAAATTGTCTACGCTTTGATCGTTTTCTGGAAGACCAGTAGCCGTTTCCGAAGCACATCTGGACGCCTTCTGTAATCTGTGGACCTTCAGAGTGTTGATCAAATACAAAAATTGCGATGGGATTGAATACAACAGGTATAATGCCGACTTCTGTCCATAGGAGTAATGATTCTTTCTGTCTCAGGTTTGATCGATATCTGGGAGACCACTATTAGTTTCCGAAGCACGGCTGGATGTATCCTGTAATCTGTGGACCTTCAGAGTGTTGATGAAACACAGACATTGCATCGGGACTGAATACAACAGGCGCCATGCGGACTTTTCTAATTGGAAGTAATGTTTCAAACTGTCTACGATTTAATCGTTGCCTCTAAGACCAGTAGTAGTTTCCGAAGCACATCTGGAGGCATTCTGTAAAGTGTGGACCTTCAGAGTATACATGAAACACAGATACTGCATCGGGATTGAATACAACAGGCTCCATGCGGACTTTTCTCCATGGGAGTAATGTCTCAAACTCCCTACGCTTTAAGCGTTGCCTGGAAGACCAGCAGTAGATTCCGAAGCACATCTGGAGGCATTCTGTAATCTGTGGACCTTCAGAGTTGTGATGAAACACTAAAATTGCATTGGGATTGAATACAACAGGCACCATGCATACATGTCTCCATGGGAGTAATGTCTCAAACTGTTTACGCTTTGATCGTTCCCTAGGAGATCAGTATTAGTTTCCGAAGCACATATGGAGGCATTCTGTAATCAGTGGACCTTCAGAGTGTTGATGAAACACATAAATTGCATCGAGATTGAATACAACAGGCACCATGCGGTCTTTTCTCCATGGGAGTAATGTCTCAAACTGTCTACGCTTTCATCGTTAACTGGAAGACCAGTAGTAGTTTACCAAGCACATCTGGAGGCATTCTGTAATCTGTGGCATTCAGAGTGTTGATGAACACAGAAATTGCATCGAGATTGAATACAACAGACACCATGCGGACTTTTCTCCATGGGAGTAATGTGTCAAACTGTCTACGCTTTGATCGTCATATGGAAGACCAGTAGCAATTTCCGAAGCACATCTGAGGGTTTTCTGTAATCTCTGGACCTTCAGAGTGTTGATGAAACACAGCAATGGCATCGGTATTGAATACAACAAGCACCATGCCGACTTTTGGTAATGGAAGTAATGCTTAAAACTGTCTGTTCCTTGATCGATTCCTGGGAGAGCAAAAGTAGTTTCCGAAGAACAGCTGGAGGTTTCCTTAATCTGTGGACGGTCAGAGTGTTGATGAAACAAAGAAATTGCATCAGGATTGAATAGAACAGGCACCATGCTGACTTTTGTCCAATGGAGTAATGCCTCAAAGTGTCTGTGCTTCGATCTATTCCTGGGAGACCAGTAGTAGTTACCAAAGCACAGCTGGTGCCTTCCTGCAATATGTCGACTTTCAGAGTGTTGATGAAACACAGAAATTGCATCGGGATTGAATACAACAGGCAACAGGTAGACTTTTGTCCATAGGTGTAATGCTTCATTCTGTCAATGCATTAATCGATTCCTGGGAGACGAGTAGTAGTATCTGAAGCACAGCTGGATGCTTCCTGTAATCTGTGGGTCTTGAGGGTGTTGGTGAAACACAGAAATTGCATCGGGATTGAATACAAGGAACACCATGCAGAATTTTGTGTATCGGAGTAATGCCTAAAACTGTCTATTCTTTATCCGTTTCCTGGGAGACCAGTAGTAGATTCCAAAGCACAGCTGGAGGAATTCCTGTAATATGTGGACCATGAGAGTGTTGATGAAATACACAAATTACATCAGGAATGTATACAACAGATCCCATACCGAAATTTGCCCACGGGAGTATTGCCTCAATTTTTATATTACTTGATCGATTCCTGGTTGACTAGTAGTAGTTTCGGAAGCACAACTGGCGGCGTCCTGTAATCTGTGGGCATTCACAGGTTTGATGAAATACAAAATTTGCTTCGGGATCGAGTATAACCGGCAACATAACGAATTTTGTCCATGGGAGTAGTGCCTCAAACTTTCTATTATCTTATCAATTCCTGAGAGATTAATAGTTGTTTCCGAAGCACAGCTGGAGGCCTCCTGTAATCTGTGGACCTTCAGAGTGTTGATGAAACACAGAAAATGTATCGGGGTTGAATACAACAGGCACCATGCCGACTTTTGTCAATCTTCAAATTGTCTTTGCTGTGATCGATTCCTGGGAGACCAGTAGTAGTATACGAAGCACAGCTGGAGGCTTCCTGTAATCTGTGGAACTTCGGAGTGTTGATGAAACACAGAAATTGGATCGGGATTGAATACAAAATGCGCCATGCCGACTTTTGTCCATTAGAGTAATGTCTCAAATTTTCTATGCTTTGATCGATTCCTGGGAGGCCAATACTAGTTTCCAAAGCACAGCTCCAGTCTTCCTGTAATCTGTTGACCTTCAGAGTGTTGATGAAACACAGAAATTGGTTTCGGGATTGAATACAACATTCAACATGCCGACTTTCGTACATGGGGGTAATGCTTCATTCTGTGTAAGTTCTGATCAATTCCTGAGAGACCAGTAGTTGTTTCCGAAGCACAGCTGGAGGCTTCCTGTAATTTGTTGACCTTCAGATTGTTGATGAAACACAGACATTGCATTGGGATTAATTACAACAGGCACCATGACGACTTTTGCCCATGAGAGTTATGCCTCAAATTGTCTGTGATTTGATCAATTCCTGGGAGACCAGTAGTAGTTTCTGAAGCACAGCTGGATGCTTCTTGTAACCTGTGGACCTTCAGAGTGTTGAAAAAACACAGAAATTGCATCGGGATTGAATACAACAGGCACCATGCCGACTTTTATCCATGGGAGTAAGGCTACATATTGTCTATGCTTTGATCGATCCCTGGGTGACCAGTAGTAGTTTCCGAAGCTCAGCTGGAGGGTTCCTGTAATCTGTGGAACTTCGGAGTGTTGATGAAACTCAGAAATTGCATCGGGATTGAAAACAAAAGGCACCATGCCGACTTATGTCGATGGGAGTAATGCCCCAAATTTTCAATCTTTGATCGATTCCCGGGAGGCCACTAGTAGTTTCCGAAGCACAGCTGCCTGCTTCCTGTAATCAGTGGACCTTTAGCGTGTTGATGAAACAAAGAAATTTTCATCTCCAGTGAATACAACAGGCAACATGCCTACTTTTGCCAATGGGAGTAATGCCTCAAACTGTCTGTGGTTTGATCGACTCCTGGGAGACCAGTAGAATTTTTCGAAGCACAGCTGGAGGATTCCTGCAACCTATGGACCTTCAGAGTGTTGACGAAACACAGAAATTGCATCGCGTTTGAATACAACAGGAACCATGCCGACCTTTGACCATGGGAGTAATGCCTCAAACTGACTGAGATTTGATCGATCCTAGGAGACGACTAGTAGCTTCCGAAGCACAGCTGGAAGCTTCCTGTAATCTTTGGATCTTCAGAGTGTTGATGAAACACAGAAATTGCATCGGGATTGAAAACAACAGGTACCATATCGAGTTTTGTCCATGGGTGTAATGCCTCAAACTTTCTATGCTTTGATTGATTCCTGTGAGACCAGTAGTACTTGTCGAAGCACAGCTAGAGACTTCCTGTAATCTGTGGACCTTCACAGGTTTGATGAAATACAATAATTGCAACGGGATTGAATACAATCGGCAACATAACGAATTTTGTCCATAAGAGTAATGCCCTAAACTTCCTATTATTTGATCGATTCCTGGGAGACCAGTAGTAATTTCCAAAGCCCAGCTGGAGGCGTCTTGAATGTGTGGACCTTCATTGTGTTGATGAAATACAGAAATTGCCTCAGGATTGGATACAAAAAACACCATGCCGACTGTTGTTAATGGTACTAATGCCTAAAACTGTATATGCTTTGATCAGTTCCTGGGAGACCAGTAACAGTTATCAATGGACAGCTGGTGGCTTCCTGTAATTTGTGGACCTTCAGAGTGTTGATGAAATACAGAAATTGCATAGCGGTTGAATACAACTGGTGCCATGCCAACTTTTGTCCTTGGGAGTAATGCCTCAACTTGTCTGTGCTTTGATCGATTCCTGTTAGACCAGTAGTAGTTTATGAGCATAGCTGGAGGCTTCCTGTAATCTGTGGACCTTCAGAGTGTAGATAAAACATACAAATTACATCGGAATTGAATTCAACAGGCGCACTGCAAACCTTCGTCCATGGGAGTAATGCCCCATACTTTCTATTCTTTGATCGATTCCTAGGAGACCAGTAGTAGTATCCGAAACACACCTTAATGCTTCCTGTAATCTGTGGAGCTTCAGAGTGTTGCTGAAACACAGAAATTGCATCGGGATTGTATATAAAAGGCACCATGCCGACTTTTGTTCATGTGAGTAATGATCCAAATTTTCTATGCTTTGATCGTTTCCTGGGAGACCGGTATTAGTTTTCAAACCACAGCTAGTGGCTTCCTGTAATCTGTTAGTCCTTCATATTGTTGATGAAACACAGTAGTTGATTCGGGATTGAATACAAGAGGCACCATGCCGACTTTTGTCCATTAGAGTAATACCTCAAACTGTCTGTGCTTTGATCGATTCCTGGGAAACCAGTAGTAGTTTTCGAACCACAGCAGGATGCTTCCTGTATTCTGTGGCTCTTAAGATTGTTGATTAAAAACAGAAATTGCGTCGGGATTGAATACAACAGTCACCATGCCGACTTATGTCCATAATAGTATTGCCTCAAACTGTCTGTGCATTGATCACTTCCTGAGAGACTAGTTGTAGTTTACGAAGCACAGCTGGAGGCTTCTTGTAATCTTTGGACCTTCAGGGTGTTGATGAAACACATTAATTGCATCGGGATTGAATACAACAAGCACCATGCCGACTTTTGTTAATGGCAGTAATGGCTAAAACTGTATATTATTTGATCGGTTGATGGGTGTCCATTTGTAGTTACCGAAGCAAAGCTGGTGGCTTACTGTAATCTGTGTGTATTCTGAGTGTTGATGAAACACAGACATTGCATCTGGAATGAATACAACAGCACCCATGTCGACTTTTGTCCATCGGAGTAATGCCTCAAATTGTCTTTGATTTGATCAATATCCTGGGAGACATGTAGTAGTTTCGAAACACAGCTGGAGGGTTCCTGTAATCTGTGGAACTTCGGAGTATTGATGAAACACAGAAGTTGCATCGGAATTGAATACAACAGCCACCATGAAGACTTTTGTCAATGGGAGTAAAGCTTCAAATTGTCTATGATTTGATCGAATCCTGGGAGACCAATAATAGTATCCGAAGCACAGCAGGATGCTTCCTGTAATCTGTGGACTTTCAGAGTGTTGATGAAACACAAAAATTGCATCACGATTGAATAAAACAGGCAACATGCATTCTTTTCTCAATGGGAGTAATACCTTAAACTGAACGTGCTTTGATCCAATCCTGGGTACCAGTAGTAGTTTTCCAAGCACTGACTGAGGCTTCCTGTAACCTGTGCACCTTCAGGGTGTAGATGAAACAAAGAAATTGCATCGGGATTGATTACAACAAGCACCATGCGAACTTTTTTAATGGGAGTAATGCCTAAAACTGTCTGTTCTTTAATCGTTTCCTACTAGACCGGTAGTAGTTTCCGAAGCACAGCTGGAAGATTCCTGTTATCTGTTGCCCTTAAGAGTGTTAAGTGTGGGAGTAATGCCTCATACTTTCTATTCTTTGATCGACACCTTGGAGACCAGTGGTAGTACCCGAAGCACAGCTTAATGCTTCCTGTATTCCGTGGATCTTCAGAGTGTTGATGAAACACAGAAATTGCATCGCGATTGAAAACAAAAGGCACCATGCCGACTTTTGTCCATAGGAGTAATGCCTCATACATTCTATTCTTTGATAGATTCCTGGGAGACCACTAGTAGTATCCCTAGCACAGCTTAATGATTCTTGTAATGTGTGGATCTGCAGAGTGTTGATGAAACACGGAGATTGGATTGCGATTGTTTATAACAGGAAGCATGCCGAACTTTGACCATGGGAATAATGCCTCAAACTGTCTGAGATTTGATCGATTCCTAGGAGACGAGTAGTAGCTTTCGAAGCACAGCTGGAAGCTTCCTGTAATCTGTGGACCTTCAGAGTCTTGATGAAACACAGAAATTGCATCGGGATTGAATACAACAGGTACCATATCGAGTTTTGTTTATGGGAGTAAAGCTTCAAATAGTCTATGACTTGATCGATTCCTGGGTGGCTAATAGTAGTATCCGAAGCACAGCTGGGGGCTTCCTGTAATCCGTGGACCTTCAGAGTGTTGATGAAACACAGAAATTACATTGCGGTTGAGTAAAACAAGCAACGTGCCTACTTTTGTCCATGGGAATTATGCCTCAAACTGTCTGTGCTTTGATCGATTCCTGAGTGACCAGTAGTAGTTTCCGAAGCTCACCTGTAGTGTTCCTGTAATCTGTGGAACTTCGGAGTGTTGATGAAACTCAGAAATTGCATCGGGATTTAATACAAAAGGCTCCATGCCGACATATGTCCATGGGAGTAATGCCCCAAATTTTCATGCTTTGGTCGATACCTGGGAGGACACTCTAGTCTTCCTGTAATCTGCTGACCTTCAGACTGTTGATGAAACATAGATATTGCATCGGGATTGAATACAACAGGCAATATCCCAACTTTTGTCCATGGGAATAATGCTTCATTCTGTCTAAGTTTTTATCGATTCCTGGGAGACCAGTAGTAGTTTCTGAAGCACATATGGATGCTTCCTGTAATCTGTGGACGTTCAGAGAGTTAATGAAACACAGAAATTGCATCGGGATTGAATTCAACAGGAAACATCCCAACCCATGGGAATAATGCTTCATTCTGTCTAAGATTTGATCGATTCCTGGGAGACCAGTAGTAGTTTCCGAAGCACATATGGATGCTTCCTGTAATCTGTGGACATTCAGAGTGTTTATGAAACACAGATATTGTTTCTCGAGTGAATACAACAGGCAACATGCCGGCTTTTGTAAAGGGGAGTAATGCCTCAAACTGTCTGTGCTTTGATCGACTCCTGGGAGACCAGTATTAGTTTTCGATGCACAGCTGGATGAATCCTGTAACCTGTGGACCTTGAGAGTGTTGATGAAACACAGAAATTGCATCGCGATTGAATATAACAGGAACCATGCCAACATTTGTCCATGGGGGTAATGCTACAAACTCTCTGTTTTCTGATCGACTCCTGGGAGACCAATAGTATTTTCCGAAGCACAGATGGAGGCTTCCCATAATCTGTGGCCCTTCAGAGTGTTAATCAAACTCAAAAATTGCACCGGGAGTGAATACAATAGGATCCATTTCGAATTTTGTATATGAAAGTAATGCCTCCTACTTTCTATTCTTTGATCGATTCCTGGGAGACCAGTAGTAGTATCCGAAGCACAGCTTACTGCTTCCTGTAATCTGTGGAGCTGCAGAGTGTTGATGAAACACAGAAATTAAAACACGATTGAATACAAAAGGCACCTTGCCGACTTTTGTCCATTTGAGTAATGCCTCAAATTTTCTATGCTTTCATCGATTCCTGGGATGCCAGTAGTAGTTTCCAATGTACAGCTCTAGTCTTCCTGTAATCTGTAGACCTTCAGAGTGTTGATGAAACACAGAAATTGCATCGGCATTGAATACCACAGGCAACATGCCGACTTTTGTCCATGAGACTAATGCCTCAAACTGTCTATGATTTCATCGATTCCTGGGAGACCAGTAGTAGTATCTGGAGCACAGCTGGAGACTACCTGTAATCTGTAGACCTTCAGGGTGTTAAAGAAATACAGAAATTGCATTGATATTGAATACAACTGGTACCATGCCGACTTTTGTCCATGGGAGTAATGCCTCATACTTTCTATTCTTTGATCGATTCCTTGGAGTCCAGTAGTAGTATACGAAGCACAGCTCAATGCTTCCTGTAATCTGTGGAGCTTCAGAGTGATGAAGAAATACAGAAATTGCATCGCGATTGAATACAAAAGCAACATGCCGACTTGTATCCATGGGTGTAGTGCTTCATACTTTCTATTTTTTGATCGATTCCTGGGAGACCAGTAGTAGTTTCCGAGGCACAGCTGGAGGCTTCTTGTAATGTGTGGACCTTCAGGGTGTTGATGAAACACATAAATAGCTTCTGGATTGAATACAACACCCACGATGCCAACTTTTGTTAATGGTAGTAATGCCTAAAACTGTCTGTTCTTTAATCGTTTCCTACTAGACAAGTAGTAGTTTCCGAAGCACAGCTGGAAAATACCTGTAATCTGTGGACCTTCAAAGTGTTAATGAAACACATAAATTGCATCGGGAGTGATTACAATAATAACCATATCGAATTTTGTCCATGTGAGTAATGCCTCATACTTTCTATTCTTTGATTGATTCCTGGGAGACCAGCAATAGTATCAGAAGCACAGCTAATGCTTCCTGTAATCTGTGGAGCTTCAGAGTGTTGATGAAACACAGAAATTGCATCGCGATTGAATACAAAAGGCACCATACCGACTTTTGTCCATGGGAGTAATGCCTCATTTTTCTATTCTATGATCGATTCCTGGGAGACCAGTAGTATTATCCGAAGCACAGCTTACCGCTTCCTGTAATCTGTAAAGCTTCAGAGAGGTGATAAAACACAGAAATTAAAACGCGATTGAATTCAAAAAGCACCTTGCCGACTTTTGTCCATGGGGTAATGCATCAAATTTTCTATGCTTTCATCGATTCCTGGGAGGCTAGTAGTAGTTTACAATGTACAGCTCTAGTCTTCCTGTAATGTGCGGACCTTCAGAGTGTTGATGAAACACAAAAATTAAAACGTTATTGAATACAAAAGGCACCGTGCCGACTTTTGTCCATGGGAGTAATGCCTCAAATTTTCTATGCTTTGATCGATTCCTCGAAGGCCAGTAGTAGCTTCCGATATGCAGCTCTAGTCTTCCTGTAATCTGCAGACCTCTCGATTGTTGATGAAACACAGAAATTGCATCGCGAATGAATACAACAGGCACCATGCTGACTTTTGACCATGAGAGTAATGATTCAATCAGTCTGTGCTTTCATCGATTCCTGGGAGACCAGTAGTAGTTTCCGAGGCGCAGCTGGATGCTTCTTGTAATGTGTGGACCTTCAGGGTGTTGATGAAACAGAGAAATGGCATCGGGATTGAAAACAACAAGCACGATGCCAAATTTTGTTAATGGGAGTAATGCCTAAATCTGTCTGTTCTTTAATCGTTTCCTACAAGACCAGTAGTAGTTTCCGAAGCACAGCTGGGAGATTCCTGTAATCTGTGGAGCTTCATAGTGTTGATGAAACACAGAAATTAAAAGCGATTGAATACAAAAGGCACCTTGCCGACTTATGTCCATGGAGTAATTCCTCAAATTTTCTATGATTTCATCGAATCCTGGGAGGCCAGTATTAGTTTCCAATGTACAGCACTAGTCTTCCTGTAATCTGCTGACCTTCAGAGTGTTGATGAAACACAGAAATTGCATTGGGATTGAATACCACAGCCAACGTAACGACTTTTGTCCATGGGAGTATTGCCTCAAACTGTCTATGCTTTGATCGATTCCTGGGAGACCAGTAGTAGTATCCGAAGCACAGCCTAACGCTTCCTGTAATCTGTGGAGCTTCAGAGTGTTGATGAATCACAGAAATTGCATCGCGATTGAATACAAGAGGCACCATGCCGACTTTTGTTAATTGGAGTAATGCCTAAAACTGTCTGTACTTTAATCGTTTCCTACTAGACCAGTAGTAGTTTCCGAAGCACAGCTGGAAGATTCCTGTAACCTGTGGACCTTCTGAATGTTAAGGAAACACAAAAACTGCATCAAAAGTGAATAGAATAGGAACCATATCGAATTTTGTTCATGGGAGTAGTGCCTCATACTTTCTATTCTTTGATCGGTTCCTGGGAGACCAGTAGTATCCTAAGCACAGCTTAACGCTTCATGTAATCTGTGGAGCTTCAGAGTGTTGATGAAACACAGAAATTGCATCGCGATTGAATACAAAAGGCACCATGCCGACTTTTGTCGATGGGTGTAATGTCTCATAACTTCTATTCTTTGATCGATTCCTGGGACACCAGTTGTAGTATCCGAAGCACAGCTTAACGCTTCATGTAATCTGTGGAGTTTCAGAGTGTTGATGAAACACAGAAATTGCATCGAGAATGAATACAACCGGCAACATAACGAATTTTGTCCATGGGAGTAGTACCTCATATATTCTATTCTTTGATCGATTCCTGGCAGACCAGTAGTAGTATCCGAAGCACAGCTTAATGCTTCCTGTAATCTGTGGAGCTCCAGAGTGTTGATGAAACACAGAAATTAAAACGCGATTGAATACAAAAGGCACCATGCCGGCTTTCGTCCATGGGAGTAATGCCTCAAATTTTCTATGTTTTGATCGATTACTCGGAGGCCAGTAGTAGTTTCCAATGTACAGCTCTAGTCTTCCTGTAATCTGCGGACCTCCTGTTTATTGATGAAACACAGAAATTGCATCGGGACTGAATACAACAGGCACCATGCTGACTTCTGTACATGCGATTAATGATTCAAACAGTCTGTGCTTTGATCGACTCCTGGGAGACCAGTAGTGGTTTCCGAGGCACAGCTGGAGGCTTCTTGTAATGTGTGGACCTTCAGGGTGTTGATGAAACACAAAAATTGCATGGGGAGTGAACACAATAGGAACCAAATCGAATTTCGTCCATGGGAGTAATGCCTCATACTTTCTATCCTTCGATCGATTCCTGCGAGACCAGTGGTAGTATCCGAAGCACAGCTTAATGATTCCTGTAATCTGTGGAGATTCAGAGTGTTGATGAAACGCAGAAATTGCATCGCGATTGTATACAAATGGCACCATGCCGACTTTTGTCCATGGGAGTAATGCCTCATTTTTCTATTCTTTGATCGATTCCTGGGAGGCCAGTAGTAGTATCCTAAGCACAGCTGGAGACTTCCTGTAATCTGTAGACCTTCAGGGTGTTGATGAAATACAGAAATTGCATTGCGATTGAATACAACTGGTACCAGGCCGACTTTTGTCCATGGGAGTAATGCCTCCATTTGTGTGTGCATTGATCGATTCCTGTTATACCAGTAGTAGCTTAAGAGTATAACTGGCGGCTTCCTGTAATATGCGAACCTACAGAGTGTAGATGAAACATACAAATTACATCGGGATTGAATAGAACAAGCACCATGCAGACCTTTGTCAATGGGAGAAATGCCTCAAATTTCTATGCCTTTATCGACTATCGGAGGCCAGTAGTAGCTTCCGATGTGCAGCTCTAGTCTTCCTGTATTCTGCAGACCTCACGATTGTTGATGAAACACAGAAATTGCATTGCGATTGAATACAAAAAGCACCATGCCGCCTTTTGTCCATGGGAGTAGTGCTTCATACTTTCTATTCTTTGATCGATTCCTGGGAGACCAGTAGTAGTTTCCGAGGCACAGCTGGAGGCTTCTTGCAATGTGTAGTCCTTCAGGGTGTTGATGAGACACAGAAATAGCATCTGGATTGAATACAACAACCACGATGCCAACTTTTGTTAATGGAGTAATGCCTAAAACTGTCTGTTCTTTAATCGTTTCCTACTAGACAAGTAGTAGTTTCCGAAGCACAGCTGGAAAATTCCTGTAATCTGTGTACTTTCTGAGTGTTAATGAAACACAGAAATTGCATCGGGAGTGAATACAATAGTAACCATATCGAATTTTGTCCATGTGAGTAGTGCCTCATATTTTCTATTCTTTGATCGATTCCTGGAAGACCAGTAGTAGTATCCGAAGCACAGCTTACCTCTTCCTGTAATCTTTGCAGCTTCAGAGTGTTGATGAAACACAGAAATTAAAAGCGATTGAATACAAAAGGCACCTATCCGACTTTTGTCCATGGAGTAATTCCTCAAATTTTCTATGCTTTCATCGAAACCTGGGAGGCCAGTATTAGTTTCCAATGTACAGCACTAGTCTTCCTGTAATCTGCGGACCTTCAGAGTGTTGATGAAACACAGAAATTGCATCGGGATTGAATACCACAGCCAACGTAACGACTTTTGTCCATGGGATTATTGCCTCAAACCGTCTATGCTTTGATCGATTCCTGGGAGATCAGTAGTAGTATCTGAAGCCCAGCTGAAGACTTCCTGTAATCTGTGGACCTTCAGTGTGATGATGAACTACAGAAATTGCATTGCGATTGAATACAACTGGTACCATGCCGACTTTTGGCCATAGGAGTAATGATCAATTTGTCTGTGCTTTGATCGATTCCTGTTAGACCAGTGGTAGTTTATGAGCATAGATGTAGGCTTCCTGTAATCTGTGGACATTCAGAGTTTAGAGGAAAGTTAAAAATTACATCGGGATTGAATACAACAGCTACCATGCAGACCTTTGTCCATGAGAGTAATACCTCATACTTTCTATTCTTTAATCGATTCCTGGGAAACCAGTAGTAACATCCTAAGCACAGCTTAATGCTTCCTGTAATCTGTGGATCTTCAGAGTGTTGATGAAACACAGAAATTAAAACGCGATTGAATTTAAAAAGGCACCATGCTTACTTTTGTACATGGGAGTAATGCCTCAAACTTTCTATGCTTTGATCGATTCCTCGGAGGCTAGTAGTAGATTCCAATGTACAGCTCTAATCTTCCTGTAATCTGCGGAACTCCAATTTGTTGATGAAACACAGAAATTACATCGGGATTGAATACAACAGGCACCATGCTGACTTTTGTCCATAAGAGTAATGATTCAAACAGTCTGTGCTTTGATCGATTCCTGGGAGACCAGTAGTAGTTTCCGAGGCACAGCTGGAGGCTTCTTGTAATGTGTGGACCTTAAGGGTGTTGATGAAACACAGAAATAGCATCGGGATTGAATACAACAATCACGATGCCGACTTTTGTTAATGGGAGTAATGCCTAAAATTGTTCTTTAATCGTTTCCTACTAGACCAGTAGTAGTATCCGAAGCACAGTTTAATGCTTCGTGTAATCTGTGCAGCTTCAGAGTGTTGATGAAACACAGAAATTAAAACGCGATTGAATACAAAAAGCACCATGCCGGCTTTCGTCCATGGGAGTAATGCCTCAAATTTTCTATGCTTTGATCGATTACTCGGAGGCCAGTAGTAGTTTCCAATGTACAGCTCTAGTCTTCCTGTAATGTGCGGATCTTTAGAGTGTTGATGAAACACAGAAATTGCATCGGCATTGAATACCACAGGCAACATGCCGACTTTTGTCCATGAGAGTAATGCCTTAAACTGTCTATTCATTGATCGATTCTCGGGAGACCAGTAGTAGTATCCTAAGCACAGCTGGAGACTTCCTGTAATCTGTAAACCTTCAGGGTGTTGATGAAATACAGAAATTGCATTGCGATTGAATACAACTGGTACCAGGCCGACTTTTGTCCATGGGAGTAATGCCTCAATTTGTGTGTGCATTGATCGATTCCTGTTATACCAGTAGTAGTTTAAGAGTATAGCTGGAGGCTTCCTGTAATCTGTGAACCTTCAGAGTGTAGATGATACATACAAATTACATCGGGATTGAATAGAACAAGCACCATGCAGACCTTTGTCAATGGGAGTAATGCCTCAAATTTTCTATGCCTTGATCGACTCCTCGGAGGCCAGTAGTAGCTTCCGATGTGCAGCTCTATCCTTCCTGTATTCTGCAGACCTCCCGATTGTTGATGAAACACAGAAATTGCATCGCGATTGAATTCAAAAGGCAGCATATCGACATTTGTCCATGGGAGTAGTGCTTCATACTTTCTATTCTTTGATCGATTCCTGGGAGACTAGTAGTAGTTTCCGAGACACAGCTGGAGGCTTCTTGTAATGTGTAGTCATTCAGGGTGTTGATGAAACACAGAAATAGCATCTGGATTGTATACAACAACCACGATGCCAACTTTTGTTAATGGGAGTAATGCCTAAAACTGTCTGTTCTTTAATCATTTCCTACTAGACAAGTAGTAGTTTTCGAAGCACAGCTGGAAAATTCCGGTAATCTGTGGACTTTCAGAGTGTTAATAAAACACAGATATTGCATCGGGAGTGAATACAATAATAACCATATCGAATTTTGTCCATGTGAGTAATGCCACGTACTTTTTATTCTTTAATTGATTCCTGGGAGACCAGAAGCAGTATCCGAACCACAGCTTAATGCTTCCTGTAATTTGTGGAGCTTCAGAGTGTTTTTATGAAACACAGAAATTGCATCGCGATTGAATACAAAGGGCACCATGACGACTTTTGTCCATGGGAGTAATGCCTCATTTTTCTATTTTTTGATAGATTCCTGGGAGACCAGTAGTAGTATCTGAAGCACAGCTTACTGCTTCATGTAATCTGTGGAGCTTCAGAGTGGTGATGAAACACAGAAATTAAAACGCGATTGAATTAAAAAGGCACCTTGCCGACTTTTGTCCATGGGGTAATGCCTCAAACTTTCTATGCTTCCATCGATTGCTGGGAGCCCAGTAGTACTCTCCAATGTACAGCACTAGTCTTCCTGTAATCTGCGGACCTTCAGAGTATTGATGAAACACAAAAATTAAAACGTGATTGAATATAAAAGGCACCATGCCGTCTTTTGTCCATATGAGTAATGCCTCAAGTTTTCTATGCTTTGTATCGATTCCTCGGAGGCCAGTAGTAGCTTCCGATGTGCAGCTCTAGTCTTGCTGTAATCTGCGGACCTTCAGAGTGTTGATGAAACACAGAAATTGTATCGGGATTGAATACCACAGCCAACGGAACGACTTTTGTCCATTGGATTATTGCCTCAAACCGTCTATCCTTGATCGATTCCTGGGAGATCAGTAGTAGTATCTGAAGCCCAGCTGGAGACTTCCTGTAATCTGTGGACCCTCAGGGTGATGATGAATTACAGAAATTGCATTGCGATTGAATACAACTGGTACCATGCCGACTTTTGGCCATGGAAGTAATGATCAATTTGTCTGTGCTTTGATCGATTCCTGTTAGACCAGTGGTAGTTTATGAGCATAGATGGAGGCTTCCTGTAATCTGTGGACATTCAGAGTTTAGATGAAAGGTACAAGTAACATCGGGATTGAATACAACAGGCACCATGCAGACCTTTGTCCATGGGAGTAATGCCTCATACTTTCTATACTTTAATCGATTCCTGCGAGACCAGTAGTAACATCCTAAGCACAGCTTAATGCTTCCTGTATTCTGTGGAGCTGCAGAGTGTTGATGAAACACAGAAATTGCATCGCGATTGAATACAAAAGGCACCATGCCGACTTTTGTCCATGGGAGTAGTTACTCATACTTTCTATTCTTCGATCGATTCCTGTGAGACCAGTAGTAGTATCCGAAGCACAGCTTGATGCTTGCTGTAATCTGTGGAGCTTCAGAGTGTTGATGAAACACAGAAATTAAAACGCGATTGAATTTAAAAAGGCACCATGCTTACATTTGTCCATGGGAGTAATGCCTCAAATTTTCTATGCTTTGATTGATTCCTCGGAGGCTAGTAGTAGTTTCCAATGTACAGCTCTAGTCTTCCTGTAATCTGCGGACCTCCAAATTGTTGATGAAACACAGAAATTACATCGGGACGGAATACAACAGGCACCATGCTGACTTTTGTCCATAACAGTAATGATTCAAAGAGTCTGTGATTTGATCGATTCCTGGGAGACCAGTAGTAGTTTCCGAGGCACAGCTGGAGGCTTCTTGTAATGTGTGGACCTTAAGGAAGTTGATGAAACACAGAAATAGCATCGGGATTGAATTCAACAAGCACGATGCCGACTTTTGTTAATGGGAGTAATGCCTAAAATTGTTCTTTAATCGTTTCCAAGTAGACCAGTAGAAATCTCCGAAGCACAGCTGGAAGATTTATGTAATCTGTGGACCTTCAGAGTGTTAATGAAACACAAAAATTGCATCGGGAGTGAATACAGTGGTAACCATATCTGATTATGTCCATGGGAGTAATGCCTCATACTTTCTATTCTTTGATCGATTCCTGGGAGACCAGTAGTATTATCCGAAGCACAGCTTAATGCTTCCTGTAATCTGTGGAGCTTCAGAGTGTTGATGAAACACAGAAATTGCTTCGCGATTGAATACAATAGGAACCATGCCGACTTTTGTTAATTGGAGTAATGCCTAAAACTGTCTGTACTTTAATCGTTTCCTACTAGATTAGTAGTAGTTTCCGAAGCACAGCTGGAACATTCCTGTAACCTGTGGACCTTCTGAATGTTAAGGAAACACAAAAACTGCATCAAAAGTGAATAGAATAGGAACCATATCGAATTTTGTTCATGGGAGTAGTGCCTCATACTTTCTATTCTTTGATCGGTTCCTGGGAGACCAGTAGTATCCTAAGCACAGCTTAACGCTTCATGTAATCTGTGGAGCTTCAGAGTGTTGATGAAACACAGAAATTGCATCGCGATTGAATACAAAAGGCACCATGCCGACTTTTGTCCATGGGTGTAATGCCTCATAACTTCTATTCTTTGATCGATTCCTGGGAGACCAGTTGTAGTATCCGAAGCACAGCTTAACGCTTCCTGTAATCTGTGGAGTTTCAGAGTGTTGATGAAACACAGAAATTGCATCGAGAATGAATACCACCGGCAACATAACGAATTTTGTCCATGGGAGTAGTACCTCATACTTTCTATTCTTTGATCGAATCCTGGGAGACCAGTAGTAGTATCCGAAGCAAAGCTTAATGCTTCCTGTAATCTGTGGAGCTTCAGAGTGTTGATGAAACACAGAAATTAAAACGCGATTGAATACAAAAGGCACCATGCCGGCTTTCGTCCATGGGAGTAATGCCTCAAATTTTCTATGCTTTGATCGATTACTCGGAGGCCAGTAGTAGTTTCCAATGTACAGCTCTAGTCTTCCTGTAATGTGCGGACCTTCAGAGTGTTGATGAAACACAGAAATTGTATCAGCATTGTATACCACAGGCAACATGCCGACTTTTATCCATGAGAGTAATGCCTCAAACTGTCTATGCTTCGATCGATTCTCGGGAGACCAGTAGTAGTATCCTAAGCACAGCTGGAGACTTCCTGTAATCTGTAGACCTTCAGGGTGTTGATGAAATACCGAAATAGCATTGCGATTGAATACAAAAGGCACCATGACGACTTTTGTCCATGGGAGTAATGCCTCATTTTTCTATTCTTTGATAGATTCATGAGAGACCAGTAGTAGTATCTGAAGCACAGCTTACTGCTTCATGTAATCTGTGGAGCTTCAGAGTGGTGATGAAACACAGAAATTAAAACGCGATTGAATTCAAAATGCACCTTGCCGACTTTTGTCCATGGGGTTATGCCTCAAATTTTCTATGCTTTCATCGATTCCTGGGAGCCCAGTAGTACTTTCCAATGTACAGCACTAGTCTTCCTGTAATCTGCGGATCTTCAGAGTGTTGATGAAACACAAAAATTAAAACGTGATTGAATACAAAAGGCACCATGCCGACTTTTGTCCATGGGAGTAATGCCTCAAATTTTCTATGCTTTGATCGATTCCTCGGTGGCCAGTAGTAGCTTCCGATGTGCAGCTCTAGTCCTCCCATAATCTGCGGACCTCCCGATTGTTGATGAAACACAGAAATTGCATCGCGAATGAATACAACAGGCACCATGCTGACTTTTGACCATGAGAGTAATCATTCAAACATTCTGTGCTTTGATCGATTCTTATAAGACCAGTAATAGTTTCCGAGGCGCAGGTGGATGCTTCTTGTAACGTGTGACCTTCAGGGTGGTGATGAAACACAGAAATGGCATCCGGATTGAAAATAACAAGCACGATGCCGACTTTTGTTAATGGGAGTAATACCTAAATCTGTCTGTTCTTTAATCGTTTCCTACTAGACCAGTAGTAGTTTCCGAAGCACAGCTGGGAGATTCCTGTGATCTGTGGAGCTTCAGAGTGTTATGAAAAAACACAGAAATGCATCGAGATTGAATACAACCGGCAACATAACGAATTTTGTTCATGGGAGTAGTGCCTCATATTTTCTATTCTTTGATCGATTCCTGGGAGACCAGTAGTAGTATCCGAAGCACAGCTTACCTCTTCCTGTAATCTTTGCAGCTTCATAGTGTTGATGAAACACAGAAATTAAAAGCGATTGAATACAAAAGGCACATTGCCGATTTTTGTCCATGGAGTAATTCAACAAATTTTCTATGCTTTCATCAAATCCTGGGAGGCCAGTATTAGTTTCCAATGTACAGCACTAGTATCCTGTAATCTGCGGACCTTCAGAGTGTTGATGAAACACAGACATTGCATCGGGATTGAATACCACAGCCGACGTAACGACTTTTGTCCATGGGTTTAATGCCTCAAACTGTGTATGCTTTGATCGATTCCCAGGAGATCAGTAGTAGTATCTGAAGCCCAGCGGGAGACTTCCTGTAATCTGTGGACCTTCAGGGTGATGATGAACTACAGAAATTGCATTGCGATTGAATACAACTGGTACCATGCCGACGTTTGGCGATGGAAATAATGATCAATTTGTCTGTGCTTTGATCGATTCCTGTTAGACCAGTAGTAGTTTATGAGCATAGATGGAGGCTTACTGTAATCAGTGGACATTCAGAGTGTAGATGAAACATACAAATTACATCGGGATTGAATACAACAGGCACCATGCAGACCTTTGTCCATGGGAACAGTGCCTCATACTTTCTATTCTTTAATCGATGCCTGGGAGACCAGTAGTAATATCCTAAGCACAGCTTAATGCTTCCTGTAATCTGTGGAGCTTCAGAGTGTTGATGAAACACAGAAATTAAAACGCGATTGAATTTAGAAAGGGACCATGCTTACTTTTGTCCACGGGAGTAATGCCTCAAATTTTCAATGCTTTGATCGATTCCTCGGAGGCTAGTAGTAGTTTCCAATGTACAGCTCTAGTCTTCCTGTAATCTGCGGACCTCCAGATTGTTGATGAAACACAGAAATTGCATCGGGATTGAATACAACAGGCACCATGCTGACTTTTGACCGTAAGAGTAATGATTCAAACAGTCTGTGCTATGATCGATTAATGGGAGACCAGTAGTAGTTTCCGAGGCACAGCTGGAGGCTTCTTGTACTGTGTGGACCTTAAGGGTGTTGATGAAACACAGAAATAGCATCGGGATTGAATTCAACAAGCATGATGCTGACTTTTGTTAATGTGAGTAAGGCCTAAAACTGTTCTTTAATCGTTTTTTACTAGACCAGTAGTAGTCTTCGAAGCACAGCTGGAAGATTTCTGTAATCTGTGGACCTTCAGAGTGTTAATGAAACACAAAAATTGCATCGGGAGTGAATACATTAATAACCATATCTGATTTTGTCCATGGGAGTAATGCCTCATACTTTCTATTCTTTGATCGACTCCTGGGAGACCAGTAGTAGCATGCGAAGCACAGCTTAATGCTTCCTGTATTCTGTGGAGCTTCAGAGTGTTGATGAAACACAGAAATTGCATCGCGATTGAATACAAAAGGCAACATACCGAATTTTGTCCATGGGAGTAATGCCTCATTTTTCTATTCTTTCATCGATTCCTGGGAGACCAGTAGTAGTATACGAAGCAGAGCTTACTGCTTCCTGTAATCTGTGGAGCTTCAGAGTGTTGATGAAACACAGAAATAGAAACGCGATTGAATACAAAAGGCAACTTGCTGACTTTTGTCCATGGGAGTAATGCCTCAAATTTTCTATGCTTACATTGTTTCCTGGGAGGCCAGTAGAAGTTTCCAATGTACAGCACTAGCCTTCCTGTAATCTGCGGGCCTTCAGAGTGTTGATGAAACACAAAAATTGCATCACGATTGATTACAACAGGCACCATGCTGCCTTTTGGCTATGAGCGTAATGATTGAAACAATCTGTGATTTGATCGATTCCTGGGAGACCAGTAGTAGTTTCCGAAGCACAGGTGGAGGCATCTTGTAATCTGTGGAGCTTTAGGGTGTTGATGAAACACAGAAAATGCATCGGTATTGAATATAACAAGCACCATGCCGTCTTTTGTTAATGGGAGTAATGCCCAAAACTGTCTGTTTTTTAATCGTTTCCTACTAGACCAGTATTAGTTTCCGAAGCACAGCTGGAAGATTCCTGTAATTTGTGGACCTTCAGAGTGTTAATGAAACACAAGAACGGCATCGGGAGTGAATACAAAACTATCCATATCGAATTTTGTCCATGGGAGCAATGCCTCATACTTTCTATTCTTTGATCGATTCCTGGGAGACCAGTAGTAGTATCCGAAGCACAGATTAATGCTTCCTGTAGTCTGTGGAGCTTCAGACTGTGGATGAAACACAGAAATTGCATCGCAATTGATTACAAAAGGCACCATGCCGACTTTTGTCCATGGGAGTAATGCTTCATAATTTGAATTCTTTGATCGATTCCTGGGACACCAGTAGTACTATCCGAAGCACAGCTTAATGCTTCCTGTATTCTGTGAAGCTTCAGAGCGTTGATGAAACACAGAAATTGCATCGCGATTGAATACAAAAGGCACCATGCCAACTTTTGTTCATGGGTGTAATGCGTCATACTTTCTATTCTTTGATCGATTCTTGGGACACCATTAGTAGTATCCGAAACACAGCTTAATGCTTCTTGTAATCTGTGGAGCTTCAGAGTGCTGATGAAACACAGAAATTAAAACGCGATTGAATATAAAAGGCACCATGCCGACTTTTGTCCATGGGAGTAATGCCTCAATTTTTCGATGCTTTGATCGATTCTTCGGAGGCCAGTAGTAGTCTACAATGTACAGCTCTAGTCTTCCTGTAATCTGCGGACCTCCAGATTTTTGATGAAACACAGATATTGCATCGCGATTGAATACAACAGGCACCATGCTGACTTTTGAACTTGAGAGTAATGATTCAAACAGTCTGTGATTTGATCGATTCCTGAGAGACCAGTAGTAGTTTCCGAGGCACAGCTGGATGCTTCTTGTAATGTGTGGACCTTCAGGGTGTTGATGAAACACAGAAATGGCATCGGGATTGAAAACAACAAGCACGATGCCGACTTTTGTTAATGGTAGTAATGCCTAAAACTGTCTGTTCTTTAATCGTTTCCTACTAGACCAGTAGTAGTTTCCGAAGCACAGCTGGAAGATTCCAGTAATCTGAGGAGCTTTAGAGTGTTAATGAAACACAGAAATTGCATCGAGATTGAATACAACCGGCAACATAATTAATTATGTCCATGGGAGTAGTGCCTCATACTTTCTATTCTTTGATCGATTCCTGGGAGACCAGTAAAAGTATCCGAATCACAGCTTACTGCATCCTGTAATCTGTGGAGCTTCAGAGTGTTGATGAAACACAGAAACTAAAAGCGATTTAATACAAAAGGCACCTTGCCGACTTTTGTCCATGGGATTAATGCCTCAAATTTACTATGCTTTTATCGATTCCTGGGAGGCCAGTAGTATTTTCCAGTGCACAGCTCAATTCTTCCTGTAATCTGCGGACCTTCAGAGTGTTGATGAAACACAGAAATTGCATCGGGATTGTATACCACAGGCAACATGCCGACTTTTGTCCATGGGAGTAATGCCTCAATCTGTGTATGCTTTGATGGATGCCCGGGAGATCAGTACTAGAATCCGAATCACTGCTGGAGACTTCCTGTAATCTGTGGACCAGGGTGTTGATGAACTATAGAAATTGCATTGCGATTGAATACAACTGGTACCATGCCGACTTTTGTACATGGGAGTAATGATCAAATTGTCTGTGATTTGATCGATTCCTGTTAGACCAGCGGTAGTTTATGAGCATAGCTGGAGACTTCCTGTAATCTGTGGACCTTCAGAGTGTAGATGACACGTACAAATTACATCGGGATTGAATACAGCAGGCACCATGCAGTCCTTTGTCCATGGAGTATTGCATCATACTTTCTATTATTTGATCGATTCCTGGGAGACCAGTAGTAGTATCCGAAGCACAGCTTAATGCTTCCTGTAATCTGTGGAGCATCAGGTTTTTGATGAAACACAGAAATTGCATCGCGATTGAATACACAAGGCACCATGCCGACTTTTGTCCATGGGAGTAATGCCTCATTTTTCTATTCTTTGATAGATTCCTGGGAGACCAGTAGTAGTATCCGAAGCACAGCTTACCTCTTCCTGTAATCTTTGCAGCTTCAGACTGCTGATGAAACACAGAAATTAAAACGAGATTGAATACAAAAGGCAACTTGCTGACTTTTGTCCATGGGAGCAATGCCTCAAATTTTCTATGCTTACATTGATTCCTGGGAGGCCAGTAGAAGTTTCCAATGTACAGCACTCGCCATCCTGTAATCTGCGATCCTTCAGAGTGTTGATGAAACACAAAAATTGCATCACGATTGATTACAACAGGCACCATGCTGCCTTTTGGCCATGAGCATAATGATTGAAACAATCTGTGCTTTGATCGATTCCTGGGAGACCAGTAGTAGTTTCCGAAGCACAGGTCAGAGGCATGTTGTAATCTGTGGAGCTTCAGTGTGTAGATGAAACACAGAAAATGCATCGGGATTGAATACAACAAGCACCATGCCGTCTTTTGTTAATGGGAGTAATGCCCAAAACTGTCTGTTCATTAATCGTTTCCTACTAGACCAGTAGTAGTTTCCGAAGCACAGATTAATGCTTCCTGTAGTCTGTGGAGCTTCAGACTGTGGATGAAACACAGAAATTGGATCGGTTAGAATACAAAAGGCACCATGCCGACTTTTGTCCATGGGAGTAATGCCTCATAATTTGAATTCCTTGTTCGATTAATGGGACACCAGTAGTACTATCCGAAGCACAGCTTAATGCTTCCTGTATTCTGTGGAGTTTCAGAGCGTTGATGAAACACAGAAATTGCATCGCGATTGAATACAAAAGGCACCATGCCGACTTTTGTCCATGGGAGTAATGCCTCAAATTTACTATGCTTATATCGATTCCTGGGAGGCCAGTAGTAGCTTCCAGTGCACAGCACTAGTCTTCCTGTAATCTGCGGACCTTCAGAGTGTTGACGAAACACAGAAATTGCATCGGGATTGTATACCACAGGCAACATGCCGACTTTTGTCCATGGGACTAATGCCTCAAACTGTCTATGCTTTGATGGATGCCCGGGAGATCAGTAGTAGTATCCGAAGCACTGCTGGAGACTTCCTGTAATCTGTGGACCAGGGTGTTGATGAACTATAGAAATTGCATTGCGATTGAATACAACTGGTACCATGCCGACTTTCGTCCATGGGAGTAATGATCAAATTGTCTGTGATTTGATCGATTCCTGTTAGACCAGTAGTAGTTTATGAGCATAGCTGGAGGGTTCCTGTAATCTGTGGACCTTCAGAGTGTAGATGACACGTACAAATTACATCGGGATTGAATACAACAGGCACCATGCAGACCTTTGTCCATGGTAGT